>NC_056740.1:442925989-443068489 GCF_019279795.1 Protopterus annectens
TTTTAAGTAAACAAGTTTACTTAAACGGGACAGCATGGATAGTTTTAATCTATAGTCTACTAATGTAAATGGATTAAACAATGGCAACAAAAGGAAAGCATTAATGAAGAATTTAAAATTAAATAAAGGAGACATCATATTCTTGCAAGCGACTCACCTAATAGATAAATATATGCTAAACCTAAATAATTTAGACTATGAAATATTATTATCTGCTTCTTTTAACAAAAAGAGGAGAGGAGAGGAACTGCTATACTTTTGAAAAAAATCCTCTGTAGTGCCTAAGGTCATGGAATCTCTTAATGATCCCAAAGAAATGTATGCATTTGTAGTAATTAAATATAATAACAAACTCAATACAGTAGCTAATTTTTACTGGATCCCTGGAATAGGTGCAAGAGTGGCTAAGAATCACTTAAACTTATTACAAAATCATTGGAATTATAGTCTAATTTTAGCTTGAGATTTTAATTGCATGTCTAGTACTGAGGATGCAAATGAACAGAAGAAAGCTGAAATTTTATCAATAGTTAAAGCACTAAACAAATGTAGTAGTAATAATTTAGTTGATGTAATAGCAAAAGCTGAAGACAAGTCATTATTATTTCAAAATTACTCTTATGCACATGGAACGCAAATAGAATTGACAAGATTTAGATTTTCACAGATTTGCTTAATAAAGTTAATTATTTTATAACTATTCCTTGTACTTTATCTGATCCTAATGCATTAAGTATTAACTTATCAGTGGGTTTAGGAAATGTCAGATTATTTACAGAGTTCCAGTATATGAGGAAACTAAAAGAATTTAAAAGTTACCATAAGGAACAAATTGAGAACTTTCTGTATTTGAATCATGATGGCCAGGTTAGTAAAGTCATACTATCGGATTCTTTAAAAATATATATGAAGGAAAAAAAATGGGAAGATGGTCTAATAATAAAATGAAATAATGGGATAAAGAGTTATTACAAATAAAATATGATATACATGAAGCAAGGCTTAAACAACAAACAAATAAACTAGATAATACTGAAGCCATTAAAAATTAATGACAAAATATCAATGAATTTTAACACATAAAGTGGAGATAGCTCTAGAAAAATTAAAATTACAAATTTTTGCAATGACTCCAAAAATCCTCACAGATTAGCTAACAAAAATAAAATGTTAAGCAAAAAGGCAAAATCAATAATATCTGAAATTCTCACACTAATAAGCTTACTTCTGACATAAAGGAAATGCTTAATGTATTTTTTTAAATTTCATGAGGATCTTAATAAAAAATAATCCTGATGATTGCAAAATTGATAAGTATTTAAAGAAGAATTTTACTAATAAACTTAATGATCAGCAAATTTCTTTGTTGAATAAACCTTAATAGAAGTTAGGTGGTTTAAGTATGGAATTATATAACCTGCTTCCATTACATGCTTTAGATTTCCTCAGTGAAATGTTCAGGGTAATTCAGAGTGATAAAATAATTGCCCCTCTGTGAAAGTTTCTGTAATTTCACCTGTACTTAAACAAGGAAAGGATAAAAAGTTAGTTTTGTTATATACATCTATTTCATTATTAAGTGTAGATTATAAAATATTTGCTTCCATTTTCAATATAAGATTACCAGATATAGCAGATAAATTAATTAACAAAGATCAACCAGGATTTATATCTAATAGATTAACTTATGATAATATTAAAAAGGTAGTAACAATGTTATATTTAGCAGATGGACTGAACAAAAAACTGGGTGTAATTAGTTTATATACTAAGAGAGCTTTTGACTCTGTGGATTGGAGCCATTTATTCAAAACTTTGGAAATATTTGCATTTCCATAACAACTTATTGGAATATTAAAAGTGTATAGAGACTAAAAATCATGTACTAAAACTGGATCTTACATCTCTCAAGGAGCAACCTTAAACAAAAGTAAAAAAACAAGATGTCCCTTGTCTCTTCCAGTATTTGTATTAGTTATCAAATCCATAACTAATAGTAAGTATAAGAAGCAATGATAAAATTGATGTTTTTCATTTTTTTAATTATTGTTTTGAGAAAGTAAAAAAACAGCTTTTAATTATATGTGCATAATAGGCAACCATATGTATGCAGAAGCTCTCTCTCTCTTAAATCAATGTAAAAACCTGCCTATGTTATCATGTCTATTAATTCTAATGTCAGGAAAATAGTATACTAACTCATGTGATGTATATGTTCCCTGTCTGTGCAGCTTTTCTCCCTAGGTGTCTGCTGAAAAAGAACTTCTGTCTAGTCAGACTTTCCCCGTAAACAAATGTAAAACAGATAAATAAATAATTAAGTAATAAGGATTATCAATGTAAAATACAACTTTTTTTGCAGATGATGTTTTACTAACTATAGGAGATTTAAACTATTGAATTGAAGAATAGATGAGGAAATTGGAAAGTTTGAAGGAGTACTGCTGCTGACATTTAATATTAGGGCTGAAACATGAGTGTTAAATCAACTACTATACAGTAAGTTAAAAGGTAAATATAAATATAAGTGGGAAGGACAAGAATTAAAATATTTTGGAATAAAAATTTATCAGGCTGTAAGTAAGATTATCAATCATAATTTTGAAAGAATAATCAGTGTTACTCCTTGTAAAATAAATGGAATGAGTGTTTTTTTTTTAATAAAACCAAATTTCACACACGTAAGGAACAGGTACACGACCAACCAAAACTGCACTCCAAAAAGACACAATGGCTAGACTCAAATGTCAGCAGTAACTCTTTATTGTATCATATCACAATTAAAACTACATATAGACCAGTTTCGGTTGCTAAGCCTTCTTCATTGCAATAAACATCTAATTCTCCAACCTGTTTTTAAATACCATCTGAATGCATCCCATTGGACAATCATAAATGTTTATTAAGACCAGGTGAAAAAAGTGCGCCGAATTGAATAATCATTTTTTTTCTCTTTTTTTATCTAAAATATTATGCCAACCTGATTTATCCTTATTATTATACATAATTCTATCTATAATCACAAACCTAAAATGAGCTGTTGGATGTTTGATAGTATGTTTATAAGGACATTAGATTGATGGCCACATCTGACATCACTTCAGTGTTCAGAAATATGTAACTTAAAGGGATGAGAAGTTTGCCCCACATAAAAAGTCCAAGTACATAACACTAAATATATAATCCAGTCCAATTCACAATCCCCATACACCTAAATATTAAACACTCGCAAAGTATTATGAGAAGTAAATGCCTGTGTAGTACCTATAAACTTACAAAAACTGCAATAATGACATGGCTGACACCCCACCAAAAATTCACCATGCAAGGTAATCTGTTGCATGGCCAGAGTGATGTATTGTGGCCTCTTGTAATGGTTCAACCAACTACCTAATGTCTTACCCCTCCTATAAGAAAAGAGGCATTTTGAGGGAATAAGATCCCACAGAAAATCATCAGAAGTGAGGCTCCCCCAATGTTTATTTATTGAGTCAATCAAGACTGAACTATTACTACCATAATTGGTAACTAACCTTAACGAGGTATCCGGAATCACCCTTCTGTTTTTATATTTCAGTAGATCCCCTTTATCCAAACTACTAGGGATCTTATTCCCTCAAATAGGCCCAAAAGTCAGAATTATGTTTAACAATCAAAGAATTGGAAAATTCATTTTATCTATTGATTCAACCCTGGAAGAGTGACAAGGTGTACACTGTGCTGAAACAGAGCTGAATGGGGGGGGGGGGGATTTGGTACTCCAACCTCTGAAAACCTCATCCCGAATAGACACCAAAAGTTTATGTGGGTAACCCCTTTCCAAAAACATGCTAAACATGTCTTCACTCTCCCTCTTAAAAATCTCAGAAGTGGAACTTGTTTTGGTAGCTCAAACTAGCTTACCTTTAAAAATATTCTTTTTGCAAAAGCCCAGATGACAGCTATTGAAGTGTAAATAATTATTTGAAAATGTGCTTTCCCATCGCATGCACTTCTAGATTTGTGGAAAATCAGAACAATGTTGAAATTAATTTACTAAAAAGGAATGGGTTAATATTATGGTCCGATTGCTTTGAAAAGGGGAAAGCTAAGTCACCAGAATGTTTAATGAAAGATTATAGGATGGATGAATCTGTTAATCAGCTAATATTATCTATTAGAAAGAAATTAGAAGAATTCATAAGTAATATGGATGAAGTAGAACAGAATGCTATTCCCCCATTATATGAGTATATGGGTGCTATCAGGTAAATTGACCTACTGAGGAAATCTGTCCAATTATATAAGTTAATTATAAATAATAACAGCTTTGATGTAAAAGTTTGGAATTTTTCAGATTGTAGTGGATTGAGTGACTCAATGATAAGAATGAAGCAGTGTTACTTTGGTTAGTTAGTCAAACATCCTTGAGTTTAAACTGGAAAGTTTTTATGTGTAAGTATATACATAGAATGTTTGTACTGCTTATAAAATTTCTAAGTTTGGTAAAGAGACTTCTTCAATTTGATGGAGATGCAGTAAAGATGTAAATGTTGATTGGGCACATGTTTATGGATTGTGAAAAATTATATGTTTATAGGGAAAAGATAAGTATTTTTAAAGGATTGTGGTCTAATAATTGTTCTTTAACTAGATCAACAATACTAATGAATGTTCCACTTCCTTTATCTGTAAAAGTAATCAGTAGTTGGTTAAATGGAAGACAACAATGTGCAAAAATAAAATGTTCATATTCTGATTACTCATAAATCTGGACTACCTCAGGCTCCTATCCTGGGAGCAATATTATTTAATACAGTGTTTGCTACATTACCTAAGAATAATACATTCTGGGATTCTAAGTATGTTGATGATTGAAACATTGGTTTCTCAATTCAAAATCCCTCTGATGTAAATAAGATTAATAATAATTTATAGTCTCTAAGTTGTTGTGCACTGGAAACAGGTGTAACGTAGTCTAAACAAGTGTAAGATAATGTATTTTTCAAGTAGATGTCACGACATCCTGTATATTTGGTGTCTTTCCCATTAAGTGAGGTATAGGAATATAAAGACTTGGGAAAGCTTATTACATGCAAGTTGCCCTTTAATGCACATGTAGATCCAATTTCTACAAAGGCAACTAAGTACATGGGGTATCTGTTAAGGAGATTATCTATTAGGGATGGCCATGTATCAATTTTGATATTTAAAATTATATGAGACCACTCCTGGAGTACAATAACACTTTTTGCATTTATACTGAGGAGCAATTGAAAATAATTGAGAGATTCCAAAGGAGATTTACAAAAAGAATAGAGAAATACAGATGTATGGATTATGGCCTTCAGTGTAAGTTGCTAAATTTGTATAGTCTCAATTATAGGTATATGTGCTCAATATTAAACTAATCAGACTAATAGGTCAATAGTTTCTGGGGTTGGTTGGCAGTCCACTATTGTAAAGTGGGATAACCATTGCAGTCCTCCATTCTCATTGTCCAAAGCCTGTTTTGAGGTTATAGTTGAAAAGTGACCCAAGTGCTCCCAACAGGTTATATTTCATGTTATTTAGGAGTCATCCCATGATATTGTCAGGGCCCACTTAGGCTGTGTTTTTGGCCTTAGCCAGCACCACCAGGACCTGCTCCCTGTTAATAGTTGGGGGTTTATGTTAGTAGTTATTTTACAGGGGGAAGCAGGAGGAAATGGGTGGTGAAGTTTGAGCTGAATTTGTCAGCCAGCACATTTGCTGTCACTCTGCTCAATGAAGGGTGGTAGCTTTAACCACCTATGTAGAACACTGATGTGAGCTGCCCTTGAGGTTTCAGACATAGCTGTAGAAGGCTTTGAGGTTGTGTTTGCCTATGAGATTATCTTGACCTCACAATTAGCCTTGTTGGACTTAATTAGTCCTCTTAGTTTCCTGTTTAATTTAATTAGAGAGCTACTATATTATGGGAGATGCTCTTCCTGATTTTAGCCATGATTGTTTCCCTTCTTTGTTTTTAGAGTTTCTTTTGGGTTTACTTCTAGTGGGTACAGCAGCCTCTATAGGACCATTTACATGGTTGTACAGGGTCTCTGTGAACAATTCTGCAGAGGTTGCTGTAACTTGTAGTTAAAATGGTCAATACATTTTGGCAAACTATCGCTTAATAGGATCATAGCTCTAAACCTTACATCTCCAAAATGAGGGACACTAGCCCTTATAATGAGGAACAAATGGGTAAAATTTGGAACACATACTAATGGCTTGCTAACAACTTCAGCTAGGAAGTTGTAGGATGGTTAAAATATTTTACTTATAAAGAAGATCTTTTAATGCATTAATATGATTCATTTCTATTTACCATGTATTTCACTTAAATAAATTCTTAACACTGAATGCGTGACAGAGTCTTTCAATGTGGAACTTCGAGGAACATGGACTTTTTAAGACCCCAAATGAGGTATGTTCCTTGTAATGAGGTACACTTGAGAGGTATGAATGGGATATAGTTTGTTTTGAAATAGTTCATAACTGTTATAGAGTTTGCTAGGATTACTGGGTTAATTTTTATTTTTAAGGATACAGCCTTGCAGTCTGACTTGATAGTGTGGACATGACATGGTGTGGGGGGGGTCTATATCAGAACATTAAAGTTTTAAAACTTTGAATGTTCTAATATTGACCCATTTTGAGTGAACGCTAAAAATAGAGAAGCTGCAGAACACTGAATTCTTTCCTAGGGAAAGAATTCGGTTGGCCTGTTCTGCGGCTTCGCTATTTTCAGCGCTGTGATGGAAATTTAAGGGTCGGGTTCAGGTAAGTGTGCGATTGTGTGGTTGTTAGGATTTGGGCATGGGTTAGGTGGGTTAGGGTTAGGGCGCGGGTTAGGTGAGATATGGTTAGGGCACGGGTTAGGTGAATTAGGGTTATGGTGCAGGTTAGGCGAGTGTGCGATAGTGACGGACCTTAGGGTTAGGGTTTGGGTTAAGGTAAGTGGATAGATAGTAGTGTATGTATAGTTTAGTGTAGGGTTAGTTGTAGAATTATAAGTGTACATGTGTGGATTAATGTTTTTTAGGTGTGCTTGTTTTGTGTGTATGTGTTTCGGAATAGCAAATTTTTTCTCCAAGGAAAAAAATTCACTGTTCTGAATGTTCAATATTATGTGGTTTAGATATTTTAAGTTCAATGAAATAGTGTTCGCTATTTTCATCTTTCGATAACATGATATAAATGCGGTGTGATGGGGTGCACTGCTCTCCATATTGGTGAGTACCAGGTCTTGTCAACCTTGCTTCTATGTGAGATTTTTGCCTCCAGTAAAACTATATGTACATCTGTCACATACTGAGTTTGTTTCTTTAAGGATTAAAATAATATTATCTACAAAGCTGGCTACAGAAACATTTGGAAACTGCATATCCATGTTGCCCAGACCTGTATTTCTGTGGGCTACTGTAGGTTGGGGCAGAGTTATACAGAGGTCTCCTTGGGTGGTCTCAGGGGTTTCACACTAGGCTAGGTTAGACTGTGCCAAGATTTGAGAAAAGCACTGTTTAATGTGCAGATTCACTGCTCTAAGCTTGTCTCCATGCAATGGGCTTGTTTTGTCACACTAAGTTAGAGGTTTCAGTTCTAATGGTTGTTTTATAGAAAAAATACTTTCTGGGCATTTGTGTCTGTATAAGGCACTGCTAACCTCTTGATATAACAACACCAAGAAAGATTGCTTGAGATGTAATACTGCAAAAAAGCAACTTAAACAAAATACTTTTACAAGGCAATTTCAAGTATTAGGTACCTTTAGAATGATGGCAAAATCAACAAATAAAGCAATGGCATTGTAAACAGTTAACTGAAGTTCAAAACAATAAAATAAATCTGTGATTTGCCAAGAATAGAGCAGGATTATCTCAGGACCCCCCCCCTCTCAGCATAGGATCATAGGATCACAGGAAGTTACTAGGCTAATGGCCCTATTCCCTTACAAGCCTAGCCAAGTTGATGGAACCCCCAAGGTGAATTTCGTCCAGATTGCATTTGAAGAGAGCCAGTGAGGTGTTCTGTTTTACATGAAGTGGGAGTCTGTTTTAAAGATGTGGTAACCTCTGAGAGACAAATTTGTCTCTCCATCAGGTTCTGTTAATGTCACATACAAGGTTAAGGTCTTTAGAGTGAGTAACCCATGTACCATTTGACTTACAGATGTTACATTTCCAATAAAGCAGGGTCAGAGATTACCTTGTATGCAAGGCAGAGATCACCTCTGAGCAGTTTGCAGGAAACAGAATAAAGTGACAGTGATTTCAGGTGATCCACATAGAACAGATGCTGAAGGCCTTGAAGACCTTGAATTTTCCTTGTGATCTCTCCAATTGCTGCAGATGCTTGGAAAGGTACATACCAAAAGGGGTGTTGTAGTCAATTATTGTCCTGATGAGGGAAGACTACAGGGAGGTTATAACTTCTTTTTTTCTGGAGGCAATGCCCTTACTTATGAGCTGAAGAATATATAATGTCCTTCTTACCACTGTGAAGACATGGTGGTCAAAGGTAAGGTTGCTACTAATCTATTTGACACAGGTCTCTCACCACTGATTGCATACTTAGGGTGTTGCTATTGATATGGTAATAAGCAGGAATATCGCCCTTACTGAAAAGGATGTATAAAACATGTTTTTGCGTTGAGTTTAAGGTCATGACTTTTGCACCAATCATTTCTTTGTGTAAGACCCTCATTTAGGAAGTTGACATAATTTGGAGTTTCTATGACCACTCCCAGTTTGCAGTCATCAGCAACCTTTATCAGTCACAGACATTTAGTTTTTGCTTGTACTTCAGAGAAATATATTACAGTAGAGGTCTCAGGACTGATCCCTGTGGAACACCACTGGTTACAGGTCTGTTGTTGGAGGTGGATTCCCTTATTTTGACTATATAGGTTCTATCAGTGAGCCAGTTAAAGACCCATATAATGATATATGGGTCGATACCTAGCTGGGTGAGTTTATCAATGGCGCCTGAGTGGAGGATACTGTCAAATGCCTTGGCTAAGTCTAGGTAGGCTGTATGTACAGATTTCCCTTTGTCCAGGGCTTTGGTGACTATCTCAAAGAAGTCCACCAAGTTTAACAGGCATGATCTCCCTTTGACAAATCCAAACTGAGTAGGGTCAAGTATATGGAGATTACCTATATATTTGTTGATAAGGTCCATGATGATTCACTCCATGACCTTGCAGATAATGCTAGTCAGGCTAATAGGTCTATAGTTCCCAGGGTCAGTGGGAGCACCACCTTTGGATAGGGAATAATGGTGGTTGTTTTCCATTCAGCTTGGTCAAAGCTGCTACTTAGACTATGATTGAAAAGAGTACTCCATGGTGCTGCTAATTCTTGTTGGAGCCCATGTGGAAGCAGCCTGAAAAGTTATCAGGTCCCATAGATGCTGTGTTTTTTAAAGAGGACATTTATGACCTGCTCTTTAGAGATACAAGGTAGGGATCTGGTGGTAGGGATGTCATGGGGTACGTGTGTTGGGGAAAAGGGAGTGAAGTTTTCGCAGAACCTGTCAGCCAACAGGTTAGCTATGTCCACAGGATCAGTATATGTGGTATAATTAACTACCATTTTGGCACAAATATAGGCCTTTCCTTTTAGGTTATGGATGTAACTAAAGATTGCCTTATGGTTGTCCTTAGTTGAGGAAGCTAATTTGGATTCATAGTTTGCTTCACAAGAAGTCTTATTTGATTGTTTAAGCTGAGGAGGGAGTGTTTCCAGTTTAGGGCTCACTCCCTCTTAGACTTAGACAGTAATTTATTCTGCTGTTTGTAAAGCCTGTTAATGGTAGTTGTCCACCAGGCAGATTTTCTCTTCCTTGAGGAGCTTTTTTTGGTCCTATCAGGTATGACCAAGTTGATGCAGTAATACAGGTGTTTGTATAAAGCACTGGTGTAGAACTCAGCATAGTTGCCAGTTCCATCTGAGCGAGGAGGTGCAGTGAAATTATTTATACCATCCTGTAAGAGGTTATAATCTACTTTGGAGAAGTTTTTTAATTTAGTTGCTGCTGGGGGGGGGGGGTCAGGTGTGATAGTTACTTTGAATGAAACTGATTTGTGATCAGATCTCACCAGGGAAGACCTCACAGTGGGGGTGCTACAGTGGTCTCCCATATTGGTAAGCACCATATCCAGGATGTTGGCACCCCTTGTGCGGGAGTCAACCAGTTGGTCTAATGCATTGGAGGTAACAAAGTTGAGGAACCTTTGGGCAAGTGAGTTTGAGCACGAGTAATTTATACAGTCAATGGATGTGTAGTTAAAGTCACCCAAAACCATGTAGATCTCAAGTAGATCCAAATAGACAGAGTGGGTGTCCTGATTCATGGAGGGGGTCTTGCAGCTGGCAAGGACTTGAATAGGTGTCCTACCAACAGTTAATTGCACCTGAAGTATGTCCAGATAATCATACTATTTAACCAGTCTGGAGGTGTATTTATCTTTAATGAATATTGATACACTGCCTCCTTTAATTTTCATGCCTTCAATTTGTGGTTTTAACATGTGGAAGGTGGTGTAACCTGGTATGGCTGGGGTGCTCTCCACAGCCTTGAACCAGGTCTCAGTGACTGCACAAATGTCTGCGTCTTCCAAGATGAGGACTGCTTCCAGTGAGTGCAGTTTTGTGTTAAAACTCCTAGCATTTAGCAGCATAACTTTGAGGTTGTTTTTAGGTGGTGTTTTTACATCAGTGACAAGAGAAGCAAGAAGATGGGAATTCTGGGAAATTGTGCAGGAGACAATTTATAGTAAAGGAGGTTCACTCAAGTGCAATACTGGCTTGCTGAGTGAGGTCTTAGAATTGTGGTAGATGAAAAACAATGAGTGGCAAAGCCCTTAAAAAGGTTGCACAACAGACAATAAGGGGAGGGATGGGCTTTGTAATTCAGAGTACCATTACATGTGGAAGCCAAAGACACAGTCTTGTAAAACATCAACAAGAGGATGGTTAGGGGAAAATCAAACTGGATCTCTTGTTCTGTGGTTAGAATTTTAGAAATGTTTAGCTTACTCTTTCTGCAGGGGTGGGACAGACTCAAGGAAAAGAAGAAATAGCAATAGCAAGATAAACTGAAAGGCATTGGAATGCAACTTTAAGCAGGTATATACAGCTATAAAAAGTACTGAAGCAAAACTCCCGGAGCAGAATTCACAATACTGCCACTACTGTAATCTCACTACAGACTATGATGCCAAACTATGCAAAAATGTACCACTAATGCTGTTATAAATTACTAAACGAGGCTCAAATCTGGCAGTAGATCACAGTCCACAACTGTGAATGAAGCTATAAGATTGAGGTCCCAGACTGAGTTTTAAATACAAAAAGTTACCTTTTACATATAATTCTACTTATGGAAGTAGAAGTGTAGTATAATCTGTAAACAATGCCAAAATCTAGCAGAAATATACAATCTTCCCACACATGAAAAATAAACTACATGGACAAGGTCCCAGAACAAACTTCTCTTGCTAAAATATACACAAAAATAGCAGAGAAGAACAAAAAAGTACAATGACACTGGTCCCTATAAGTGCAACTTAAAATATTAAAGCAGAATTTAAAAGGCAAGCTTTTTTTATCTTTTGATGCAAAGCTTGTATTTCACAGTTCTGAGCTTTCCACACATCTCAGAGTCATTAAAAAAACCCTAGGTGGATGTCAGTCTGTGCCAAATACAGACTTCCTAAAGAGAGATCCGGTCAAATATAGTCAATACTGGAGCTCAAGTCCTGTGCTTAAAATTTAGAATCTTTTAGTTTAATGTCTCAGTAGGGGCTGAGGCAGACTCAAAGAACAGGGGGAAATCAGTACCAACGTAAAAAGAAAGACACTAGCATGCAATTTTAAGAAGGTATATGTAGCTATAAAATGTAATGAAGAACAAACCTCGAAGCAGAATTCACAATACTGCCACTACTGCAATCCTACCATGGCCTGAGGCACCAGACTACTGGAATACTACTTTAAGAGGGTATGCACAACTATAATAAGTACTGAAGCACAAACTCTGGACCAGAATTCACTGTGCTGCCATCACTCAATCCCAACACATACCAAGCCACAGGACTACTGGAATGCAACTTTAAGCAGCTATATACAGCCATAAAAAGTACTGAAGCACAAATCCTGGAATTCACAATACTGACACTACTGCAATCCCGACGCAGACTAAGGCACCAGATTATACAGAAATTTACTATTAACATTGTAATAATTCACTAAATGAGGTGCAAATCTGGCATAAGATCACTTTCTAACCAGAACAGTAAAGGAAACTACAAAACTGAGGCCCCAGACTGGGTTCAAACTACAAAAACTAGCTTTTGCAAGTATCAAATACAAGAAACAGCAGGCAGTGAAGGCTAAAACCATTAGTCCACCAGGTAATGCTAAAATCCATAAGATCCATTTGTGATAGTTCCAAAAATGGCCTGAAATGGTCAAAAGAAAATAATCCATAGTCGTTTATAGAAAATAAATACATCCTCTAAGTGCTTTTATCCTGTTCAAATCACAGGACTTCCTCAGAGTACTATTATTACATTCCACTGATTTTCAAATATCCCTCACCATTAATTCACAGCTCATTCAAGGCACTTGTCATCAAGGTACAGTGCCCACCCATTACCAAAAAGACAATTTTATCACAGGATCCACAATTACATTAAAAATAGAATGAAGTAAAAATCAAAATACGAAATAAAAAGAATAAAATATAACAGATAAAAAATAGAATCCATAATATAATACATGCATCAAAAATCAAACAGGTCAAGGAATCAAAAATGTATTCACATTAAAAATAACATTACATTCTTGTCCAAAAATCATTGGCTTCTTTACTCATTGTTGTCTTAACTCCCCCCCCCCCCCCCCACACATTTTTTTAAAAATTCCTTCAATTAATTCTAAAGGCTTTGAGAACTAAGTTAATAATTTAATCTTTTCATTTTCATATCACAGGAAAGGAAATAGCCTCATTCAAATGATAGGGACCCGTGCCATTAGCTCTCAGTTGCCATTCAAGTTCTTTACATTCCCACTTTAGCTTCCATGGTCCCACCTTAGTATCCTGGTCCCCTACATCAGTTACAAAAAACAAAATAAATGCCCTTTATTTTTCTGAATGTGTTTCCATAATGCATTTCTTGGGTCCTGTTTTTTAATATCTGTCAAATGTTCATAAATCCTTTCTTTCAATGTCCTCTCAGTATTACTAATATAAAATGAGGAGCAATTCCTACATGGTAGTCCCACAATTACATCTCCAAGAGCATGTTAACCTACTGAGCCCCTTCACCACCACATTTTTCCCCTCACAAATACAGGGGCATTGACATCTCCAGCATTTCAACATCATATGTGATCTAGTATTGGTTGTGGGCCCCTTCTGCATTTTCAGATAGTTCTTAATATTACAATCTCATCTGTAAATCACAACTGGTCCAGATCCTAGTTTTTCCATGTCCATGCCCCCCAAATCAAAAACATTTCAGTTATTTCTAACAATATCTCATATACATTTTGCATTGGTATTATAGGTAACTGTATATGCTCTACCAAACTTTTTATTATGGTCCTGATAAGTAGCTCTGCAATCATCACTGCAACCTAAAAGGGGCTTATAAACTCCATTCTTTTTTATTAACATCTTGAAAAAGCTCTTCAAGGAATTCGGAAAGGTATCCCCTATTTAATAACATGGACTTTAATTTTTCAACTTCTTGATAAAGGGGTCAAACCTGGGGATCATTCTGGCCAACCTAACCAGTTGCCCTTTTACAAGGGCTTTCCTTTGGTGCAAAGGATGCCAGCTATCAAAATGAAGCAAGGAATTTGATTAAGTAGGTTTCCTATACAGACTAGAGCTGAAATATTTATTAATGTAATCAACTTTTAATTCCACATCCAAATAATAAATAGAATCCAGTGATTTAATCATTTTAGAACTAAGAAAATGGGCAAAAATGTTAATATAGGCAAAAAATTCCCCTAACTTTGTGTCTGTGTCCTTCAAAAAGATGACTATAGGGTCCAAAAATCACACATACAGGGTCCAGGTGTTACTAAATTCTGAGTTAAACACATAATGGTTCTCCCAATAAGCTAAAACAATATTATAAAAGATGGGGGCACAAGTGGCCTCCGTCATTATACCTGTTTTTTGCTTGAAAATAGATTATTCAAAACATATGAGGTTATTGTCAAGAACAAGTTCCATGAGAGTGGATACCACCCCAATAATTTCATTAGTCACCACACTATTCTGGCTTAGGTTTTGTGTAAACCAATCAAGCCTTATTTTGTGGTGTATAACTGAAAACAAATCCTTATGGGTAGATTTTGCCCTTCTGAGCTGTGAGTTTCTGGTTAAAGACTCATTGTGCCTGCTTATTTGAACTTTTTCTTTCTGAAATTGGTGTGCGTTGGTTGCTGTAGCATAGACTAGATTCAGGCATCCTGAATCTAGTTTTGTTTGTATAACTTGAGCACTATTCCAGGCCATCTCTTTTGGAGAAGGTTCCCCTGCACTCTAGTAGCAGGAGTGTGCAGTTAGAACTTGTCTGATTGAAGACTGCTGGAATAGAGCTCAGTTTTGAGCTTTTTCACTGGATAATTGGGTAATTTGTTTAAATCAGTTTGCTTGTTTTCTATTGTTATATAAAAAATGCACTTTATTCATCTGCTTTTACTGTATTTGTGTTTCTTCCTACTTATTTTTACTTTATTTTGCTTTTGCTGCATGTTCTTAAAAGTACTTAATTGCATTTATTCTGCTGCATTTATTACTGCTTGTTAGTAGCCTGATTAAATTGTAACTGTTATTCTAAGCCTTTGGTTGAAACACTTACATTAAGAAGGTTTGTGGTCTGCACTGTTGTGGCAGGACATGTAGCTTACATCCTTCTAAGTTGGGAGTTGCTGATTGAAGGCTTAGTGTCTGTTATTCTAAAAGTGTATTAGTTCTGGTTTAAGCACTTGGGCTTTGGGCCAGTTATTTTATATTAAGAAGTTGTGGTCTGCACTCTTGTGGGAGGAGAGGGTAGATTCTGCCCTTCTGAGCTGGGAGTTTCTGGTTAAAGGCTTATTGTGCCTGCTTATTTGAACTGTTTCTTTCTGAAATTGGTGCACCTTGTTTGACCTGCTGAATCTAGCTTTGTTTGTATAACTTGAGAACTAATCCAAACCATCTTTTTTGGAGAAGGTTCCCCTGCACCCTAGTGGCAGGAGAGTACAGTTAGAACTTGTCTGATCGAAGACTGCTGGAACGGGGCCCAGTTTTTAGCTTTTTATTGGTTAATTGGTTTAAATCAGTTTGCTCATTTCCTACTGTTATAAATATATATATATATATATATATATATATATATATATATATATATATATATATATATATATATATCTATATATATATATATATATATATATACACACACACACACACACACACACACGTTATGCATCCCGGTGCCATAAAGTCTGCTCTTCATATTTTCCCTTACAATGAGCCAGTTTTTTAGTTTTAGCACTAAAATATATTTCTTTGAGCTCAGCACTTGTTCAGAACTCATTGTAAGCACTAAATAAGCTACAAATTACTACAGCACGCAACTTTCCTCACTTGTCTAGAGGAAAACAGTTTTAAGTACTTAATAAATAAGCACCTATCCAGGCATGTCTAAGGGTCAGCTCCCAGTGTTTTCTCTTGCCTACCTGATGAATCTGGGCATCTTGGGGCAATGCAGCAATTGCCTCATGTATACAGACAACCCTCTCCTCCAACCACCCAACACTACAACCTGTGAGAGATGCACTTATATAGCCAAACTGTAAGCAAAGCTCTCTTCACCCAAGACTGGACTAGACAGTCAAGAGGAGAAGGTAAACATTTGTACCACACCACAATCATCACATAATCCCTCAAAACCTACACCACCAAAACACACACATAGAAACACAAAACACATACCTACATTCACAGTGGCTCTCAATAAAAATCTGCTCAAGCAACAGAGAACACCAAAACAGAAAAGCAAGCAACCCCCACCCCCCCAACACAACCCAAATGACACATAGCTCACAAACTCAGTGTGCCACTCAACCACAGCCCATAAGGCATAACAACATACCCAACGCTCTAGTCATAGGTGACTCTATAGTAAGGCACACTGATGTTCCACTCACCAGGCTAAACAAGGAAAAAGTTACTGTCAGCTGCCTGTTGGGTGCCAGGATCCGCCACATAATGCATGCATTCATGTCACTCCACAACAAGTACAAATATGACTCTATCATTGTCCATGTTGGTGTGAATGATCTGAGACGTACCTCCCTGGACTACATGAAAAGAGACATGGAGGAGCTCTCTGATCTTGTAGCCCAGGCAGGTATGATCCTAGCCCTGAGTAGCATCCTGCCATCACCCAGAATGATACCACAGTGCAAGGACAAAATTACTAACTTCAACAATTGGCTAAGCTTCTGATGTCATTCTAAGGGGATCCAGTATCTGTCTGCCTGGAATGACATGATCGATAGACCACAATGCTTTGTCAGAGATGGCCTGCACCTGTCACCCTTGGGATTCCGGATACTGGCTAAGGCTCTTGCCACCCCTATAGTGCCTTTTTTAGGCAAGGTTCAAATGACAAATTCACCACCTTCACAAGTACAAGCAAGCAAAATCTGAGGGTAATGCTTCTCAATGCTAGAAGCCTAAACCTAAAAATGCATTTACTTGAGGCACTCCTTAAAATGGAGAGCATCGACATATGTGCAGTGACAGAGACCTGGTTCAAGGCTCCAGAGAGCACCCCTGCATTACCAGGCTATAATTCATACCACACCATTTTGGCCACATAACCTGGACCAAAACACTAAAGGTGGAGGCGTGTCCATATTCATTAAGGATATCCACACCTCCAGGCTAGTTGCTCAGCATAATGCATCCAAGATTATCCAAGTGCAACTAACTCTGGGAAAGACCGCAATCCAAATTGTAACTTGCTACAGATTCCCCCGCCATGCCCCAGGATTCCCACTCCTCATTTCTTGATACACTGGAAAATATTAGGGTACAACCCAATACCCTAATAATAGGTGATTTCAACTACCCCACCATTAACTGGGAAAACTACTCATGTGCCAACTCTTTCGCTCAGCATCTTCTGGAATTCATAAATTCCAATGCCTTGGATCAACTCATCCACATCCCCACCAGGGGCACCAGTTTCCTAGACCTGGTCATTACCAACATGGGTGACTGGTGTTCCACACCAGAGGTCAGTTCCTCATTGGTCATATCCGACCACAAGCTAATCACCCTAGACATCCACATTCCGCCCCCTCCCCCCATTATGGAAACCACTGTAAAAAATTTCTCCAAAGCCAACTTCACGCTTCTTAAGACAGAAGTGACAAACTTCATGACACCCATGCAGATGGACAATAGAGGTACAACTGCTGAATCCTACACAAATGCACTTTATAAGCACTTACATGAGTGCATGGATTGTGCTATCCCTAACAGAATCATGATACTATCCTCAAAAAAAAGGAAGCCAGTCTAGTGGTCCCCTGCCATAAACAAACTCTGCAACAGAAGAAAGAAACTTTTGTAAAATCCCATGATTGGAGGAACTCCTTGGTCAGCCTCAGTAAGAAGCTGAGATCCCACATAAAATCCTCCAAAGCTAGTTACGAAAACAAAATCGCCACTGATTCTAAAGACAACCACAAAGCATATTATAGCTATGTCAAGAATCTCAATGGCAGCACTCAGATCTGCTCTGAGTTACAGCATAATGGCATAAAAGTTACAGAACAAACTGATGTTGCCAACACCCTGGCAGATAGGTTCATTGCTAACTTTACCCCCTCTCACCCCCTAAAGGGCCCATCTCTATACCGGAAAGATGCAAAGTTCCTGTAATCATGGCTGCACATGTAAAAACCACACTCTCCAAAGTTAAGAACACAGCATCCATTGAACCTGACAGCATCCCAGGCTGCATTCTACATGAACTGCAGAATGAACTGGCACCCCACCCAAGCACCATGTTCAATCATAGTCTCACCTGAGGCTTTGTGCCCACTGAATGGTGCACAGCAATGGTTATCCCACTCCACAAAGGGGGAGCCACCACGGACCCTGAGAACTACTGCCCCATTAGCCTAACGAGCCTGGTCTGCAAGGCCATGGAATGTATCATCATGGATCTTATACACAAAGACATTGGTAATCTCCAAACTCTGGATCCCTCCCAGTTCGGGTTTGTAAAGGCAGATCATGTCTCCTAAATCTGATAGACTTCTTTGAAGCAGTTACCAAAGCTGTAGATGAGGCTAAGGTAGTTCACACAGCCTATCTAGATCTTACCAAGGCTTTTCACACCATCCCCCACTCTGGAATTATAGATAAACTTGCTAAACTAGGTATAAATCCCTATGTCACAAGATGGGTTGCCAACTGGTTCACTGACAGAACTCACACTGTGAAAGTAGCAGACTCCAAATCCGACTTCAGACCAGTGACAAGTGGAGTACCACAGGGTTCAGTCCTGGGTCCTCTCCTGTTTGGTATCTACTTTTCTGAAGTACAGGCTAACACAGAAGGTCTTTGGCTAATGAAGTTTGCAGATGACTGCAAACTAGGAGCCATAATCAAAACTCCTAACAATGTGGACATCCAACAAAAGGGCCTCATGGAGACAGATACCTGGTGTCAAAGCCATGGCCTCAAGCCCAATGCCAAAAAGTGCATAGTCATCTTCTTTGGTAAAAACTCTGTATCCATGAGCTACCACATAGGTGGTAGTCTACTTAACACCATAAGTGTGATAAGAGACCTTAGGACACAGGTGGACAGTAGTCTCTCCTTTGATAATCACATCACCACAGTAGTCAGGAAATCCTTCTACATGGCACAACTCATCACAAAAGGTTTCTCATCCAGGAAAAAAGAGATCATTGTTCCCCTCTACTTGTCATTCATTAGACCCATTATAGAGTACAACGCCCCTGTTGGTATGTACCTGACAAGACATCTACAGCAACTGGAATGGTCGCAGAAATACCTCACAAAGAAGATTACCGGCTTCAAACAGATGTCCTACGCAGCCCATTTTAAAAAACAAAACAATTCGATCACAGCCTCAGAAACACCAGCAACCATGCCAAGCCTTGGAAGAAGTCCGTTTATTCACCGACTAAGCGCTTTCACCAAATCAATGGCTTCCTCAGAGTCAGTGTTAAAAACAAATAACACACATTATATATCTTCAGTCAAAATGACATCACCTAATCATCCAATAAATTAATTAAATACAATTAGACTTAATAGGCAACATACCATGCTCACTATTCTCCTAAAATCCAACACTTTGTAAATCATATTTTTAAAATAAATATAATTAAACTAAAATAAAATACATACATATATATTTACAATATATTGCATTGGTTTGGAACTGATGACCTACAACCAATAAATGTGTATCAATGTGTATATAATTATAAATGTAAACCAATTGGTGAATAAAAGATTTTTTCACTCAGTACCTATCCAAAAGCTTGTTATATGATACTGGCCTTGAATTTCAAAACAGGCTTCAAAGAAATATAATCATTAATACCAGGGTACCTAGTGGCATTGAGTCTCAACTGCCACTTCGTCTCTAATATATCTTCAGTCAAAATGACATCACCTAATCATCCAATAAATTAATTAAATACAATTAGACTTAATAGGCAACATACCATGCTCACTATTCTCCTAAAATCCAACACTTTGTAAATCATATTTTTAAAATAAATATAATTAAACTAAAATAAAATACATACATATATATTTACAATATATTGCATTGGTTTGGAACTGATGACCTACAACCAATAAATGTGTATCAATGTGTATATAATTATAAATGTAAACCAATTGGTGAATAAAAACAAAACAAAAATAAAAATTAAAACAACCTCAAAAGTATTATGGAGTGTGAGGTTAAGAATAGGGTATCTAAGATGTCCAAATGTGGTTATTGTAGATACTGCAGGTATATAGCGGAAGGGCCATACGTGTGTGTTAAGGGGTGGGGGCATATTTTACCATGCCCGGGGAAATGTAATTGTAACACCAAGAACTTGGTCTATGTGGCCTCATGCTCAACCTGCGAGGCTTTCTATATTGGCATGACAACTCGTAGACTACGTGAAAGAATTGTTGAACATGTGAGAGCAATTAAGAACAAGGACTCGCATAATGCACTTTACATTCACAGTGGGAACTGTAAGGATTTTAAGAAATTTTTATTTTTCATCATAGACAGGGTATTGTTAGAGCAAGGAGGGGACACTAGCAATATGGTTGCCCTATTAGAGACGAAGTGGCAGTTGAGACTCAATGCCACTAGGTACCCTGGTATTAATGATTATATTTCTTTGAAGCCTGTTTTGAAATTCAAGGCCAGTATCATATAACAAGCTTTTGGATAGGTACTGAGTTAAAAAATCTTTTATTCACCAATTGGTTTACATTTATAATTATATACACATTGATACACATTTATTGGTTGTAGGTCATCAGTTCCAAACCAATGCAATATATTGTAACTATATATGTATGTATTTTATTTTAGTTTAATTATATTTATTTTAAAAATATGATTTACAAAGTGTTGGATTTTAGGAGAATAGTGAGCATGGTATGTTGCCTATTAAGTCCAATTGTATTTAATTAATTTATTGGATGATTAGGTGATGTCATTTTGACTGAAGATATATAATGTGTGTTATTTGTTTTTAACACTGACTCTGAGGAAGCCATTGATTTGGTGAAAGCGCTTAGTCGGTGAATAAACGGACTTCTTCCAAGGCTTGGCGTGGTTGCTGGTGTTTCTGAGGCTGTGATCGAATTGTTTTGTTTTATTTCATTATCCTCGTTCTTGGATTTTGTCTTTGTGTGTAGTGTACTCCATTTTAAAAAACTCCAGCTTTACTCCATCGCATATCACCTACTCAGAGTTGATCTCTGCCTAACATACAAAGCTATGTCAAACCCAGAGCTGTTGGACATGATCCACTTAAAGATATCCCAGTACCTCCGAGCTACATACTCTAGGGACCTAAACCTTGCCAACACAATAAACAGAACATGCTGGAGGGATAGATTCCTGTCCCAGAGACTTCCCATACGCTGGAACAAACTACCTATCTATATCAAATAAAGGGGTCTATATTACCAGATCGAAAACCCGTTTCAGTGAACACCACAAGACCGACACATATAGCGCGAACTACAATAATGGCGAATGTTCAAAACCACAAAACACGAAATGCCAAAGTGTCATGGTTGGCCAATCTGGGGTATAGCTCCGTAAGGTAAGTGTGCGATAGTTACGGACCTTAGGGTTAGGGTGCGGGTTAAGGTAAGTGCATAGATAGGTAATGTATGTAAGGTTTAGTGTAGGGTTAGAAGTAGGGTTTTGTTAAGTGTATGTGTGTGGATTATTTGTTTTGTTTGGGTATATGTCTGTAGGGTAAGTGTGCGATAGTTACAGACCTTAGGGTTAGTGTGCGGGTTAAGGTAAGTGCATAGATAGTAATGTATGTAAGGTTTAGTGTAGGGTTAGAAGTAGGGTTTGGTTAGTGTATGTATGTGTTTTATTTATTATGTTTGGGTATGTAGTATGTAGCGTGTGGTGGTGTTGGCCGACTATGATGGTAAGAGATTTGAAAATTTGCGGTTTAGGGGGTTCGGTGTATTTGCAATTTGCACTATATGTGTTGGTCTTGTGGTGTTCACTGAAACGTGTTTTTGATCTGGTAATATAGAACCCAAACAAAGCTCCTCATTAGCACTCTTCAAGGAAAATCTTGATGATTGGATGGGAAATAGGAAATTCACCCCAGGGATCACCTCTGTGGCTCTGCTCGACAGGAGCACAGGAAAATAATTTTCTTGGGTGGCAAAAGCCAGGGTACCTTTTTGGCTAGGCTTATATAGGCCCTAGGGCCAATAGCCTAGTACCTACCTATGAACATATGACATCAGAACTGTAAGAATTAATACATCACAGGATTAGAACTTTAGGAATGACAACGTATAGCATTAGAATTGTAAGAATTAATACATCACAGCTTTAGAATTGTAAGAATGACTTCATCACAGCTTTAGAATTGTAAGAATGAGGGCATCACAGCACTAGAATTGTAAGAATGAACACATCACAGCTTTAGAATTGTAAGAATGACTTCATCACAGCTTTAGAATTGTAAGAATTAGGGCATCATAGCAGTAGAATTGTAAGAATGAACACATCACAGCATTAGAGTTATAAGAATGAATGCATCACTTCATTATAACTCTAAGAATGAATACATGAAAACATTAGCCCTGTAAGAATGAATACATCACATCATTAGAACTTTAGAAGGGAGCAACTCATATTAAAACTGTAACAATGAATACATCATAGTGATAGAAAAGTAGGAATTAATACACCCCAGCTTTCAAATTGTATCAATAACCTCATCACAATATTAGAACTGTAGGGATAGTACTAAAACTGTAAGAATGAGCAAAGTCTACCATTAGAACTCAAGAATGAATACAAGGCAACATTAGAACTGTAAGAATGAGCATACCACAGCATTAGAACTGTAAGAATGAATACATACCAGAGTTAGAACAACATGAATAAATTCATCACATCATAACTATAAGAATGAATACATCACACTGTCAGAACAGTAATAAAGAATAACTCAAAGCATTAGAAGTGTAAGAATAAATATATCAGATATTTAGAACTGTAAGAATAAATATATCAGATATTTAGAACTGTAAGATAAATATGTCACAGCATTAGAACTGTGAGAACTAATACATCACTAAGTTATTATGGTACTTTTCCATTATCGGGGCAACAGTAATAATGTGCACTGGCATCCTTATCACGCGGCCTCAATGATCACACAGCTGCACAGGCATTATTGTCACAACCACACACATGAGCTGAGGACATTTTTTTGACTGAATAAGTAACTGCGCAATGTTTTAGTCCAGGCTCCTTCTTTAATAATCTAATCTGAACAACACCACTGCAGCAGACTGAAGTGACCCAAAGGGAAAAAATTACTCACCTCCATTAGCATTATGGGTTATTAACCCAAATCATTTGCAAACACATATACACTCCCAGCTCAGTTGGCATCAATAGTGATATGTTCACCCAAATGTTTATTTGCTTTAGGTTTTACTTACACGTTAAAAAAAAATCATAACTGAAGAAGTAAAGTTAAAATGTTATAACACTTATCTGTTATATAACTTGGGTAGTAACCTGTATAACATGTTAGAAATGAAAGCTAACAGGATTTTGGAATTTGTTAAAAATCAGATGCTAACTAGAAAAATTGAATAACAAAATTTAAAAAATCAGGTAAAGCAAGTAGAGTTACTGTCCAGATTTTGGAACGCTGTTCGTGTGTACTGTCCAACCCACTAAAATATTAGCATAAGTAGCTGGAGATAAGCAGCAGGAGAGGGTAGTGGTCATCAGCATTATCAGACTCTGTAATGTAGTCCTTAGATTTATAAATTATAAAACTAATAAAACCCTGCAGCACATTCATCTGTGTTTCTGTATGTGTTTCAAAACAACCACTTTATAGCGAGCAGTTGTGTGATCATTGCGGCCGTGTGATAAGGATGCCAGTGCACATTACTACTGTTGCCCCCCGATAACGGAAAAGTACCGTTATTACTTTAATAATATCTACATCACAGCATTACTATTTTAAGAATTAAAACATCTGTAAATCGGAATTGTAGGAATGAATACAGCACAGTGTTAAAGCTGCAAAAATAAACATCACAACTTTAGGACTATAAAAATGAATATATTATAACTGTAAGAATGAAAATATAGCTGTAGGACTGAAGGAATGAATACATCACAGCTCAAGAACTGTAAGAATGAATATATCACAGCATTAGTACTTAAGAATTTTTAAGAGTTTTTTTAAGAATGTTCAGTCTTAGTCTCCATTCAGGTTTTGTACCAGGTGAATGGAGAACAGCTACAGTCATTCTCCCACCTTTTGCAGTACCAGGCAGTTACAGACCCATACATCTGACCAGCTTCCTATACAAAGCCATGGAAGGATTTGTCAAGGAATTAATCAATCAGAACATAGGGAACCTCCAAACACTGGACCCATCTCAGTTTGGATTCATCAAGGGCAGGTCATGCTTATTCATCCTGGGGGGGATCTTTTTGAAAAAGTCACCAAAGGGATGGATGAAGGCAAAATGGTACACACCACATACCTCAACCTGGCAAAGCTTTTGACACAATTCCCCACTCACTAATAGTAGAAGAGCTAAATAAACTGGGAATAAACTGCTATGTCACCTGTTGGATTGACAACTGGCTCATAGATTAGAAGCAGATAATCAAAATCGAGAAGTTACCTCCACAAAGAAACCAGTCACCAGTGGAATCCCCCATGCTTCCATGTTAGGACCTCTCCTGTTTGGCATCTATTTTTCTGAATTGCTTTGAATCCCCAAATGATTTAGCCATCCTGCAAGAAGGTTTGTCACAAATAAATAACTGCTGTCAAAATCATGATCTGAAACTAAATGCCAAAAAAATGCATTATTGTATCCCTTGGGAAGTCATTTTCCCCAGGGAACTACCACATTGATAATGCATCCTTAAGAGCTGACCCATTTGTTTGGGATTTGAGAACTTATGTGGACAGTTCCCTAACTTTTGACAATATGTGTCTATTGTTGTAAGAAAATCCTTCTGTATTGCTCAGCTTGTAAACAAAGGGATTGTGTCTAGATCTAGGGATATCATTGTCCCAAATTACTCAGCCATCATTAGGCCAGTCCTTGAATATACTGCCTCCTTTGGCATGTATCTGTCCAGATGCATGCAACAACGAGAATACCACAGAGATACCATAATAAGAGGATACAAGGCCTAAGCAATATGTCCTACATGGACCAAATCAAAGCCCTATCATTATACTCAGCATCTGGCAGACTGCTAAGAGGTAACCGGTGTACTGCTCAATCATATCAGTGAGTACAGGTCCAGTATCTTAGAATCTCTGACAGGTATCAGTCACCAACCCCCCTTTTCTTATTTCCTACATGGAATCATGGTGTCATGTCATCTGTCGCCATCTGTCTCTGCTCAATGCCACTCTCCTGCCTTCTTCAACAGTCATGCCTGACTGTAGCAGGTCTTCTCTCACACAATCCATCCATCTATTTGCTGGATGCCCTTGTTTCCTCGTATCTTCTTCACTAGTTTGTCTTTTGCTTTTTTGCACATGTGCCTGAACTACTGTAATCTGTTATCTCTGATCTTTTCTGCAATTGGGGATACTTTGGTATCTTCTCTTATGTCCTCATTTCTTCACCTGTCTCACAGTGTGCATCCTACCACCCATCTCAGGCAGTTCATCCCCATCACCTCTAGCTTTCTCAATTGCTCTCTCTTTGCTCTCCAGGTTTCCATATGCCTTACAGTAGTACTGCTCACACCACTGGTTTGTACAACTTACTTTTCTGCCTCTTTGGTATTCTTCTGTCCTACATTATACCTGATACTCTGTTTCACTTGGCTGCAGCAGGCCCTCTTATTCTAGCTTTGACCTCCTCATTCAGACTTCCCTTCAGCACAACCACCCCTCCCAGATACTTTAAGCTGTTAACCTGTTCCACTATTTCCCTTCTATCTCAATTCTCACCTTCTTCTGAACTCTGCTGTTTGCTGCCATTGCAGCTGTATTATCTGTGCTCACTCTCATCCCTTGTGCCTTCAGTTTTGCATTCCATTCCCCTATCCTTTGCAGCAGCTCTTGCTCAGTCTACCTGTAATACCACATCATCTGCATAGAGCAACTTTGTTGATCTGTACCCTCTGACTTGTTTGTTAATGTAGTCCATCACTGGTATGAACAGCAGTGGGCTCAGAGCTGAACCCTGATGTAGACACTCTCATTGGGAACCTCACTGTTCTTACTTGAGTCATTGGGTCCTTGCACATATCTTGCACTAATTCTTCCAATGTTTCTAGGACTTTGAATTACCACAGGACTGCCCAAGTCTACCTTCTTGGGAACTTGTCATATGCTTTCTCCAAGTCTAGGAATGCCCTCCTGAGCTCTTTCCTCATCTCTAGCTTCTTCTCAACTGTCTCACTGCAAACATTGCATCAGTTGTGCTACTTCCTGATCTGAATCTGAACTGCTCATCTCCCATCTTACATTCTACTACTCTGCATATCCGTTTATTAATCACCCTCTCCAGAACTTTCATGCAATGTGACAGGAGTTTGATGCCTCTGTACTGCCCACAGCTGTGGACATCCTCTTTTCTGTTGTACACCGGCACTATTATGCTTATTCTCAGGTCATCTGGGATATGCCTTTCTCTCCATACTGCTATGAGTACCTTCAGATGTCATTTCTCACCCTATCTCACCCAGCATCTTTATCATATCTGCTGTGACCTCATCTGAGCTTGCTGCTTTCTCTGGCTTCATTTTCCTTAGTGCTGTTCTTACTTCTTCTGTGGTGGGCTCCTCCTCTTCTTTAAAAATAGGCTGCATCTGGGCCAGTACAGCTTCTATGGGGTTTTCTTCATTCAGAAACTGTTGGAATTCCTCCTTTTATCTGCCTTTGATGTCCTGTGGACTGGTGAGCAGGTTGCTGCTGGCATCCTTTATGAACGATGTCTGACTATAGGTTCATAGGTTCATAGGTTGGTACTAGGCTATCAGCCCTAGGGCCTATATAAGCCTAGCCATAACAATTCCCTGGCTATTTCTTCCCACATTATTTACTTTCCTGGACCCCTGTCTAGCAGGGTGACTGACGTGATCCCTGAGGTGAATTTCCTTTCTCCCATCCAATCGTCAAGGTTCCTCTTGAAAAGGTCCAAAGAGGCACTCTGCTTGACATGCATGGGCAATCTATTCCAGAGTCTGGGGAGTCTCTGGGTCAGGAACCTATCCCTCCAACATGTTTTGTTTATTGTGATGACAAGGTTTAGATCCCTGGAGCGTGTAGCTCTGAGGGATTGGGATTTCTTTAAGTGTAGTATGTCCAACAGCTCTGGGTTTGACATGGCCTTGTATGTTAAGCAGAGATCGCCTCTGAGTAGACGATATGTGACAGAGTATAGCTGGAGTTTTTTAAGGTGGTCAGCGTAGGGCATCTGCTTTAGGCCTGTGATTCTTTTAGTGAGGTATTTCTGAGGCCTTTCCAGTTGTTGCAGATGTCTTGAGAGGTACATACCAAATGGGGCATTGTATTCTATAATGGGTCTAATGAGGGATGAGTACAGTGGGACAATGACCTCCTTTTTTCTGGATGAAAAGCCCTTCGTGATGATGTGTGCCACATAGAAGGATTTCCTGACTGTTGTGGCGATGTGGTTATCGATGGTGAGACCACTGTCCACCTGTGTCCCTAAGTCTCTTATCACACTTTCTGTGTTTAGTGTACTGCCACCTATATGGTAATTCATGGATACATGTTTTTTCCCAAAGGGATAACAATACATTTCTTGGCATTGAGCTTGAGCCCATGGCTCTGGCACCAAGCATCTGTTTCTGTAAGGCCCTTTTGTAGAGTATCCACATCATTTGGGGATTCAATAATGGCTCCCAGTTTGCAGTCATCTGCAAACTTTGTTAGCCAGAGTCCCTTAGTGTTGACCTGTACTTCAGAGAAGTAGATGCCAAACAAGAGCAGCCCCAGGACTGAACCCTGAGGTACTCCACTTGTCACTTGTCTGGAGCTGGATTTGGAGTCGGCTACTTTTACAGTGTGGGTTCTATCAGTAAGCCATTTAGCAACCCATTGGGTGACATAGGGATTAATGCCCAACTTAGTAAGTTTATCTATGATTCCAGAGTGGGGGATGGTGTCAAAGGCCTTGGCAAGGTCTAGATAGGCTGTGTAGACCACCTTACCCTTGTCCATGGCTCTGGAGACTGATTCAAAGAAGTCAATCAGGTTCAGGAGACACGATCGGCCCTTCACAAACCCAAACTGGGAGGGGTCCAGTGTTTGAAGGTTGCCAATGTCTTTGTTTATAAGTTTCATAATAATACGCTCCATGGCCTTGCAGATAAGGCTTGTCAGACTGATGGGACAGTAGTTTCTGGGATCCAAGGTGGATCCCCCCTTGTGGATTGGGATAACTGTAGCTCTGTGCCACTCAGTGGGCACGAAACCTGAGGTGAGGCTATGATTAAACATGACACTTAGGTGAGGTGCCAGTTCATATTGTAGTTCATGTAGTACACAGCCCGGGATGTCATCTGGTCCCATGGATGCTGTATTCTTGGCTTTAGAGAGTGCATTTTGTACCTGTGTGGCCGTTATTACTGGAATCTGGCAATCTTCCGGTATTGAGATGGGCCATTTAGGGGGTGAGAGGGGGGTGAAGTTGGCACTGAATCGATCTGCCAGGATATTGGCAATATCCTTCGGATCAGTATATTTAATGCCATTCTGTTTTAGCTCAGAGCAGATCTGAGCATTGCCATTTAGATTCTTGACATAGTTATAGAATGCTTTGTGGTTGTCTTTGGAATCTTTGGCAATTTTATTTTCGTAACTAGCTTTGGAGGATTTTATGAGGCATCTCAGTTTCTTACTGAGGCTAGTAAGGGAGTTTTTGCATCCTGGGATTTTCCTCTTTTCTGCAAAAGTTTCTTCCTTTTGTTGTAAAGTTTGTTTATGGCAGGGGACCACCAGATTGGATTCCTTTTTTTGGATGAGAGCATTTTGGTTCTATTTGGGATGGCACGATTCATGCATGAGTGGATGTGCTCGTACAGTGCCTTAGTGTAGGATTCAGCAGTTGAACTTTCAGTTCCCGCCTGCATGGGTGTCATGAAGTTTGTCACTTCTGACTCGAGTAGCATGAAGTTGGCTTTGGAGAAGTTTTTTATGGTGGTTTCTTTACTGGGGGGTGGGGGTGGGATGTGGATGTTAAGGGTGATTAGCTTATGGTCAGACCTGACTAACGAGGGGATGACCATAGGTATGGAGCATTGATTTCCCATGTTGGTAATGACCAGGTCTAGGATATTGGTGCCCCTGGTGGGACTATGAATTAGTTGATCCAGGGCGTTGGAATGTATGAATTCCAAGAACCGTTGCGCAAAGGTGTTGGGACATGAGTAGTTTTCCCAGTTAATGGCAGGGTAGTTAAAATCACCCAGTATTAGGGTGTTTGGTTCTATCTTAATATTTTCCAGTATGTTTAGAAAGGTGTAGTGAGAATCTTGGGGTATGGTGGGGGATCTGTAGCAAGCTACAATTTGGATTGCAGTCTTACCTAGTGTTAGTTGCACTTGGAGAATTTCAGACACATTGTGTTGGCCAACTAGCCTGGTGGTGTGAATATCCTTGGTGAATATTGACACTCGTCCACCTTTAGTGTTTCGGTCCTGGTTTGGTGGCCGAAAAGTGTGGTAAGATCTTCTTTATCTTTCTGTCTTTGCCTTGCAACCTGATATAGTTTCTTTGCGCCATCAACTGACTTACTTTCCAGATGCTGGTAAAGTGCCTCTGATGCCTTGTTTCTTGCAACTCCTTTCTTAGCTTCTATGTTAGCTAACCAGTATTCCTTCCTAACCTGGTCCATCTTTTTATCTCCCGCTTTTTTCTGAATTCCTTCTTTATTTTGATGACTTCCTGGACTTCTGCATTCCACCACAAGCCTTCCTTATGTACCTTATTTCCCTACCTGGCTTGGCCACTTGCCTGTTCTGTAGTCCTCTCACATGCTGTTTTGAGGCACTGATATTCTTCTTCTTCAACTCCACCTATTTATTCTTCTTTTTCAGTGCTAGAGCCCTGAGAAATTCCATGAACTTTTCCAGTTTCCCTCCAGTCAACTTGCCGGTCTTTAGCCTGGTCTCTGTTGACCTTAGAGTCTTGTCTGACCACTGCTTGCAGCTTATTATGACAACCAGCGATTAATGCTGTGGGCCAGCTGTCTCAGTGTGGATGACTTTGCAATCTCTGATTCTACTGCAGTGCCATTTCCTTACTATAAAGAAGTCTACCTGAATTGCATGTTGGCCACTCTTGTATGTGGTCTTGTGACTGTCTCTCTTTCTGAACCATGTGTTGGCTACTATCAATCTATTTGGCAGACAGAAGTCTAGAATGGCCTCTCCTTCTTTATTCCTGTTGGCCCACCCATGTGGATCCAGCAAGTCCTCATATCCTGTTCTGTTTGTCCTGATATGTGCATTTAAGTCACTCATTATTGACACCAATTCATGTTGTCCTGCTTTATCTAATAGGTCCTGCAACTGCTGTCTGAATGCATTCTTTTCCACAGTATCAGAACGCTGCTCATAAACTGAGATTATGAATATTGCCCTATCGTTAGGCTGGAGTCTGATTGCTATAATTCTGTCATTAATTCTGATGGTATCACTCACTATCTACAAAAGCCTTTTTTTAGCCTGTCCTCCTCCTGAGTAGTAGACTCTGTATCCCAAGCCAACCAGCTTTGCTGCACTGCCCTTCCATCTTTTCTCCTGGATACATAAGATGTCCAGCCTCCTCCTTACCATCATACCGTCCACTTCCAAGATGCATCCTGTCAGTGAACCTACAATGAGTGTAGCAATTCTTTCTGTCCAGCATTAGCTCAACAGAGCTATCCCTGGTTACCCAAGCTGGGCAACTGGACAACAGTAGTTTATTGACTCAGGACTGCTGTACTTTATGTCAGACACACACACTGGCCAATAGGGGCACATACACCCCTCCCATTATTAGCATGTATTCCTGGTGTAGGTAGAGTAGGCAATGTCCTCAACCCACTTATCACCAGCAAATGCTCATGCCTGTTTTGTGACATTAGTCAACATGACTGAATCACCTACAGCCATATTTTACACTCTTATGTGGCTGGCCATGCCACAGCACACAGTCTGTGGTCTGTGTTCTATCATGAGGATACTATGCACCACAGTATAGGATACCATGTGAGTCTGTGTTGCTGCCCACAGCTCCATTCTTTGGTGAGTCTGAGATGGAAACACCCAGCATGTTTTTTGGAAGTGGTAGGAACCCCACTGAGACACAGGGAGAACATGCAAACTTCAAACATGTACTGGGCGAAGGTCTAAATCAAACCTTGTACCTTGTTCATGGGAGGTGAAGGCATTAACCATTATGTCAACTGGTATATCATGTTAAGGGTATTTGTGTTAATAAAGTACAGGAAATGTGCCTGTGAGTGTGAGGCAGTGTATGCTTCCCAGTCTTTAGGGGGTAGTTAACGTTTTCCATGAATAGGTTATTTGATTTAGTGGTGAGTGTCTCCAGTAGGCCTAGGTATGAGCTATGGGATTCTAGGGGCATAGAAGGGGACTTATAGCTTGCTACAATATGGTACAGGACTTTGTCTATGGTGACTTGCATGTAGATGAATTCCAGGTCACATCCTGTTTAACCAATCTAGTGTTACGCTTGTTAATACAGATTGAGACTCCTCCTCCTTTTGTCCCGGTCTGTGCAACTGATAGTCTAAATGTGTGGAAGGAGCTGAAGCCTTGCACTGCTGGAATACTTTCTGTGGATTTAAAACCATGTCTCAGTAATGGCACAGATGTTTACATTTTACAGACTTAAGACAGCTTGTGGGGTGTGGAGTTTCTTGTTTTGGTTCCAAGCATGGACCAGTAACACTTTTATGTTTCTTTGGGTTTTATTTGCTATGTCAGTTGTTTTATCAGTGCGGCATTCCCTAAAAATGCCTTTAAGGTGATGGATAAAGTTTTAGAAGGGGAGACAGGTGCAGTCTATCCTTCGTAAAGCAGTGTGGTTTATTTATCATGTCCTCTCATGTTGACAAATATTGAATCCCCTGGAAATACACCAGAAACTTAGCCAATTATTGAATTTAATCATCTTTTGTTCATACTGTGGCATCACCCTTGGTGAAGGTAGAATGCTGCTCAATGCAAGGCACATACCTGTCTAAGACACGTATTTACAAAGATCAACAACGTCTTTCTTCATATAGTCCAGGAAACTACTTCTCAGCTCATTGATGACTACATGGACTATGATAGATTCACACTGGTAACGGTGGTGTGGTGTCTTGACTAGGTACATAATTTCGCAGATCTTGATTCAGATAAGCAACTGACCATTACCTTCTCCTTATTCAGTCTGTTGTGGGAGGCATCTGTGTGTCATACAATGCAGTTCCCTATGGCAAGAGTCCTGGGTAATGTGAAGGCTTGCCTTATGGGTTTTGCCTTTAGCATCACTGGGTATAGGAGTATGTGTGGTGTTTGGTGTTGCTTTTGGTGAGTGCTTTAGAAATTGCTGAGGATAGGCATTACTGTTTATAAGCTTAGGAGGTCTTTGAGATTTAGGAAGATTGTTTTTTAATGCCTCAGCATAGGTTGGTCTATGTGCGTGTGGGACACTGTGTGGTGGATGTAGTGTGTGTGTTCTTGACAACCTTGTTTGTATGCGAGCTTCTTGCCTGCAGTGAAATTGTGTATCTGGATCTCTCACATGTCATGTTTGTTTCGTTAAGGATTCAGTAGTTGTCTATGAACATGAGACAATTACTGCATTGTCTCAGGATGTCCACATCTAGCAAGCCCTCTACAGAGACATTTGGAAATTGCTTATCCATGTTGTCCAGACCTGTATTTGTGTGGGCTACTGTAGGTTGTGAACTAAGTTATACACAGGTCTCCTTGAGTGGTCTCTGGGGTTTGGCACCAGTCTAGGTTAGACTGTGATAAGATTTGACAGTAGTGCTGTTTAATGTGCAAACTAACTGCTCTAAGCTTGACTCCTGGTAATACTTTTTTTTTACCCACAGGAAGTTACAGGTTTCAGTTCTAAGAGTAATTTTATAGATAAAATTTACTTTCTGTGTATTTCTGCCTATACAGGATACTGCTAAACTCTTAATATAAATACACCAAGAAAGATTGCTTGCAAGTGTAATGCTACAACAAAACAACTTAAACTACCCTGACAAGGCAATTTCATGTATGAGGGACCATTAGTATGATTTAAAAGCAAAATCAACAAATAAAGCAAGAAAAAGCAGTAGCATTCTAAACAATTATCTGAAGTAAAAAAAATAAAATAAATCTCTTATCAGCCAAGGATGGGGCAGGATTAACTCACAACCCTTCACAGTGTGGTGATGGCACCAAGCAAATTGGAGTTCTGGGAAAATTAGCAGGAGACAGTTTGTAGTAAGGGATGTTTACTGAAGTACAAAAATAGCTTGCTTGGTAGACAAATAGTACTATGAATCTATGGAAACAGTGGATGGGAAAGTACTTAAATAGGTTATACAGCAGACAATGGCAATGAAAGAGGGAAAGGGTTAACATTTCAGAAATGTTTAGCTTTATGTCTCAGTAGGTGCTCAGACAGACTCAAAGAACAGGGGAAAAACAGTAGCAATGTAAACAGAAAGGCACTGGAATGGAACCTCCTAATATGCCCCTCCATACAGATGCCCAAGTTTCATGGAAACACAACTGGCTTGGGTTGTGTGTGTAGTTCTTATAGTGACCCTGGTAGTCATTAGCCTAGTGTATACCTATGAACCTATGAAACTATGAATCTCTACAGCTGTAAAAGGTACTGAAGCAGAAATCCTGGAGCAGAATTCACAATACTGCCACTACGTCAATCCCACCACATACTATATTTATTTATTTATTTATTTATTTTATCTATTTATTTATTTATTTGTTGACCAGGAAAGTCTGACTGATCTAGTGCCATTTTTTAGCAGAGGCCCAGGGAGAAAAGCTCCACAGAATAAACAATATGCATTGTTACAATTCATAGTATTAATTAAATGTTTACAGTGTGTATCAGGAGAGGTATTCAAGGTTTATACAATTGAAACTAACAGAAAAAGAGAGATTTTTACACAAGCATAGATAAGAAAATACAATTAGAATTAAATGGCACACAATCAAGTAGGTATGAACATTTGATATAAGGTACAAAATATGTGGTAAATATGAAGGTAGATGCAGTTTGCTGGCACAGGTTGGATATAATTCAGCATTGTGTAGGTTATTCGAGGAAGTTAGTAGAGCAGTTAACATAAAAGCATTGTGAAAATGAGGGTAAAAGGGAGGCTGTAGAAGAGAACAGTGAAGTAATAGCAGAGAACAGGTAGTTTGGGATTGAGATGTAGATTAGGGAGGGTGGCACCAAACTAATGGAATGCAACTTTAAGCAGGTATATATAGCTACTGATGAATAAATCCTAGATAAAAGGCACCAGACTATTGGAATGATACTTTAAGATGGTATACAAAACTAAAGCAAATACTGTAGGACAAATATGGAACAGAATTCACAATAGTGCCACTAATGCAATCCTACCACAAACTAAGGCACCAGACTATGCAGAAATATACCAGTAATTCTGCAATAAATGACTAAATGAGGCTCACATCTAGCAGAAGATAACAGTCCTGCCATAACAGTAAAAGAAGGTACAAGACTAAGGCCCCAGACTGGGTTGAAACTGCAAAAAAAAATGTTGCCTTTTACAAGTATTTCTGCTTATGGAAATAGAAGTGCAGTATAATCTATAAAGAATACTAAAACCTTTCAGTGATATGCAATCATCTCACAATTGCAAATGAGGCTACAAGACTAAGGTCCCAGAACATACTAAGAAAATGTAAACATATAACATTTTGGCTAAAACATGGACAAATAGCAGAGAAGTACAAAAAAATTATCACCACACAGGTCACTATAAGTACAACTTAGAATATTTAAGCATAATTTAAATAAAGGCTTTTTTCTTCCCTTTAGATTAAAAGTTTGTATCTTACACTTTGGGGCTTTACACATCTCTTAGAGTCTTCAGCCAAACACCCTGAGTAGATACGGCTCTGTGCCAAATATGGCAGACTTCCTGGAGAGAGATTCAATCAGATAAAGCCAATACTGGAGCTCAAATCTTATGGTTAGAATTTCAGAAATATTTAGCTTAATGTCTCAGTTGGGGCTTGGTCAGACTCAAAGAAGAGGAAAACCGTAACAAGGTAAACAGAAAGGTACTGGAATACAACTTTAAGCAGATATATTCAGCCATAAAAGTAATAAAGCACAAATCCTGGATCAAAATCCAAGACTGAGGCCCCAGACTGGGTTCAAACTGCAAAAAAGTTATCTTTTACATGTAATTCTACTTATGGAAATAGAGGTACCATACAATGAGTAAACAATGCTACAATCTTGCAATAATACAAAATCTTCCCACAACTGCAAATGAAGAAACAAGACTAAGGGCCCAGAACAAACTAACAAAAAAAAAAAAAAAAAAAAAACAGGTGACTTCATTGGCTAAAACATGGACAAAAACAGAGAAGTACAAAAAAGTATCACCACACATCACTATGAGTGCAATTTAAAATACTTATGCAGAAATTAAATAAAAGCTTTTTTTCTTCCCATTTGGAGAAACGCTTGTATCTCACTCTTTAGGGCTTTCCATGCCTCTCAGAGTCTTGAAGAACATATTCATTGTAAAATGTTACATAAGGAACTGCATTTTCTTAAAAGATTTATAATAACTTGCTAACAAGAAATGCTGTGTGAATGTGTTTAAGTCCTGAAGTGTTTTTCAACAGTGTAACAAAACCTTTGGAAAAAAATATCTCCACTGTATCATTTGATTACATTCATTAAATTTGCTTCCATCTACTCAGTCCAAGAAATGGGTGCACATGTTGATGTTTCTAACCTTAGCTGTTTTATGTACTGGTGAGTTATAAACTTAAAACTGTATGATGTATCAGTGTCTTACAATAAATAAATAAACAAGGGAGTGCAGGTTGGGGTCTTGCTACACTTGGGTGATGTTGTTTTTATTGAGTTTGTATAAGGTTTGACTTGATTTTATAGTTACATTGAACAATCCAGTTTCTATACGTTAATTCACTTTCAGTAAGTTTCAACTGAGAGGCTGGAGGTCTGGGCAGCAATCTTTACCCTTGGACTTCAAGCTATGCTGAATTCAGATTTATAAAAATGGATATATGGTGTGGAAAGTGTTTACCCAGATTGTAACATTTATATAAAACTGCCACTTAAAAATTACATCTGCTTTTGAAACATAGGATTCATTTCTTACAGTCTCCCATGAAGTCCTTACAATTTACTTTCTTCTTTTTCACCTCCTTCTGTCTCACACTCTCTCCTTTTCCTTCTTTCTAAAACCAACAGCTCTTAATTTATTAATCAAACAACCAAATATATATCCCTATATTCAAGCACACACAAGCTCCTTGCTCAGGTCTACAAAAAAATCACTATGTTATTGTGAATTAGTAGACAAAGGCCATAATGTTTTAATATCACCTTTACTGCTTCCAAACACTAAAGGTTTGGTTCTGTCAACAAGTGGTTAAAACAGCTGACTCAGTGGTGCAGCAGTTAGCATTGTCACCTCACAGCAAGAGGTTCACTGGTTCAATTCTTGGCTTGGGTACCTGCTGTGTGAACTCAGCATGTTCTCCCTGCATTTGTGCAGGTTTCCTTTGGGTGCCCCAGTTTCCTCCCACATTCCAAAGAGGTGTCTCGAGTGTTTTGGCCTGGGCTGCTGATGAAAATGTGCTCTATTCCAGTTGGGCTTTCATGGTAAACAAATGTAAAATAAATAAATAAACTGAGGACTAGAAAAAACAAGATCACCAGAAGACAATACAGAAATAAATCATAAGTACCATTTAGAGGATAAGATAGGAATGCAGATTTTAAGAGCTAGTGTAAAGTTGACTTAAGACATTTAGATGATGTGTACATATACAGAATGGGTTGCTGGTGTCATGGTAACTAGAGTCTTCCAGCAAGCTTGTTTAATAGCAAGGTGGTGTCTTTGAGGAATTACTAACAACTCTAGCTACTCTGCCAGTACAACTGCATATCTAGTTTGTCAAGCAACATTTTGCTTTCTAGTCAACAAAACAGCAAAGGTGGTAAATACATGACAAAGACTAAAAATTAATCTTGACTTTATAATGAAAAACTTGCACAAAAAATTATTTAAATGAGCAAACAAAGCAACATGATTAAAAATACAAACAAAATTCAGCTGCATCAAAAGATATGTAAAAAAGAATAAACAAAGGACTAAAGCCACTATAAGTGCATAAATACACATGGGCAGGATTCACAAAGCCTCCGTGTAAGAGTTACAAGGCTTACACGGAGGCTGCAGTTAAACGGTGTGACGTCAGCATGTCACGCATATGCATGAGGGCATGCTGAATCACACCTAAGGCTAACACAGTCCGTGGAAGACAGTAGGGGGCGTGTCCGTAGGGCGAGCCCTGCAAACGGACACACCCCCAGAAGAGTAAAAGTCTCGAAAGTAAACCCCCACGACAGAGCCCGTGTAAATGTGAATAAACACAACACAACACATGCCCCCACAGACTACGAACATAAAATGTACAAATGAACATCTTATAATTTTTTTTAAATTGTAAAGATGTTTGCCCGTGAGTGCGCTCATTTGCGCGGGCGTGCCCGTAGCTTAGCTACAGTTAGCAGTCAGTGGAAAAGCATATAAGAACTAAATATGCAAAGTAAACCCAGAAGCAATAGCGTAGCAGTAGAGACGTTGGCTGAAGAGCAAGCAGTCATGGTTTGAGCCCCCCCAACATCAATTTTTATTTTTAGTGAAATAAGCACGAAACAAGTCCCTGACATATATGTACACATATAAAATTATATTTTATGTAAAATGTAATGAAATGGGCCATATATTTTGAAGAAATGTGAGATAATAAAAAAAAAAAATGTCAGATGTGCCTATAGCTGAGCTACAGTCTAACAAGTTGAGTACATCTGCCTGTAGGTGAGCAGTGGTTTAACAAGTGTAAAATGAGTGCCCGTGGGTGAGCAGTGGTTTAACATGCTGAAACTGTGTGCCCATAGCTGAGCTGAGCGTAATATGCGTGCTGATAGCCAAATGACGCTTAAACCAGCGTACCCCGTTTGTGCGGAGCTGCGCGCCGCGCCAACAAGCTAACCGACGGGCAACGTTGAGCAAGCTGTAACAAAACTGCCTTTACACAGAGACACCTCCTAGCCTGTGTAGACAGTCATAAAATATAAAAAGCAGTGGCCAGGTCTGAACCCAGGATACCATGCACCATAGTCAAGGTACTGAACCACTAAGCCATGACAGTTGCACTTAGAAATGCAGTAAAAGCATATATATAGGAATGAATAGAAAGAGGAGCATGACAAAGCAGGTTTTGTCAAGCTGATACAATTCCAAATTGGCCAATCACAGATAAGTGCGGGAAAAACGGCATATATAAGCCCCATAGGCGGGAATACACAGCATAACTGATTGTAGAACCAACTTGCAGCCAGAATGTCAGGTGTAGGTGAGGGTAGTTGCTTTCGAGCACAGAGGTGGGGCATTGAGGAGTCAAAATATATGGTTTGGCTCCTTGTCCACAGTCATGAGGCCCAACTCATGCAGGGCCAGGTCCTGTGGGGAGCATATAGGGCTGAGGCGTGGGACCGGTTGGCTCATGATCTCACCAGTGCCACAGGGATACCAAAGACTGGTGAGCAGGTCCGTCACCACCATGCAGACCTGAAGAGATGGAAGCAGGACCAACTGAACCATTGGATCCAGGAGGCCCGGCAAATGCCCAACTCCCCACTACTGAGTAAGTTACATCTAATTATTTATGTAAGAAATTAACCAACTGGTATTATGGAGATGTGTATTCCAATATTACTTTATTTATATTACAGCTGCAGGTGTCCGTTCTGCGAGCCGTAGAGCCTATGGCGATAGGCTGGCATAGTTGCGCCACCAGGCAGGTCAGTAATTCTCTCCCTGTAACTGTAAATAAATATAAGTATGACAGTTAGCAAAAGAGTGCAGTGTAGTCACTAATTAATAAAATGTGCAAGTAACAGTGTAAGAGGGTTTGCAAGTATTGCTTGATTACAAAAGTGTGATGCAGCCTGTAATCCAAACATAAAAATGAAACAAGTCTGAAATAAAGATGTCCCACCTGTAATATAATAGTACATAACCTGCAGCAGGCTGAAAAGTACAGCTGCAGAAGCTGAGTAAAACACATGTGTGAAATATATCCCTGTTGAAATACAGAAACATGACAGAAGTGAGACTGTTGGAAAGGATTGTCATAACTAAAGGTAAAACATGTCAAGAAAGCCTAGAATTAAGTACCATCCTGAATTGTAAAAATAAAACAAGTGAGAGAGTGTGAGAAAGAGGTATGAATCCACCAATAAAGTAGTACTAACTCCTGAATAAAGTATACTGCAGTCAGTACAGAATGAAATGAATGTGACAGGCAGAACCAAACACTAACATGTGCTGAAAATGGTACCGCAGCTGGAATGTGTATCCCAAAATCTGGATATGTTGCTCTCAGTCTGCAATATACAGATAGTATGGTTGTCTGAAATACCAAACATCCACAGTTGTCTATAGCTATATAAAGCAAATGTAGCAGGATGATGTAGCAGAACAGAGCCAGATATGAATGTGTATGAATAAAAATGAAAATGTATATTGAAGTAGCAGTAACATTCCTATCATCAACTTGAAGTAGTTATCACATAGGAAACTGTAGGCAGAACTGTAGTGTGTATATATCTGCAGCTATTAGAAATGTACAGCATATGTATTGGTATTTGAAGTTGTTAATTAAATTTTCTTCACCCTACCCTATAACCACATATAGTCCATTCCACGTGAAATTGGTATGTGCAATCACAATTAACACCCCTGGACATTTGTCCTGTTGGTTCATACATATTTGCATGTATATTGATGCATCTGCCCTGTTCATACATCCAAACCTGATGCCCTGTTGCCATCAATCAACCCTGCATGTTGTTGGACTGTGTATTGCTGTTCAACATATGCATGTGGTTATGCTTGCTGTTCAATGGTTTGAATATCTGGGTGTTTGGTTAATGGGAATACTAATGCATGCTGTTACAACTAATTGTGAATGGTATTGTACGTTACTAACCCAAACTGTCATGACATAATGCAAAACATAGGACGACAGGGAAGGCGGGTTCCAGCGGACCCACCTCTCCCTCTTCAGCTGGTGAGTGCACCTGGCAGTAGTGTCCAGGCCGGACCCTCCTCCGGTGGCCCTGTGCCACCTGCGGGTGGAAGCGCTGCAGGGATGGGGCTCATCCCCCCTCTGCACGTGTGGCCGGAGGAGAACATCCACTCACCCTCCGTAATGTCTGGACTGTGGTGTGCAGGGAGATCCGGGAAGCTGTTCTTGGGCCCCTATGCCAGCTTGAGGCATGGGTGGCACAACTAACGGGCGTGCCTGCTGCCGGGCCTACACAGCCCCCAGCACAGCCCTGTCCTGGGCAGTGAAGGCACAGTGGCAACTGCCCATGGGTGGGGATATCAGTACCACTGTTGCCATCAGTGGGCTCATGGGCTCTAGATATCCAAACATCCGTCCCCGTCAATTGTGTAACCCCCCAACATGTGTCATACACCGCCCCTGTATGCGTCTTGTTTGTCTTGTCTGTTAACCTACCCAACCTACCTCCCCAGCTATACCGAGTTCCTGTACCTGACATACCACTCTCACCTGAAAAAAAAAAGGGCACTCTGTACCCACAAAAAAATTACGCCCCATACCTAGCTGCCCACTTCGCACACATGTCTGCTAGACATGGAAACTGTCAATTACAATTGGCTGTACAACAAGTATTATTGTTGTCCTTACACTTCTCTCAGGGGTGGAAGGTTTCAAATGTCACACCAAATTACAAACATATGCACAGCTGTTGCTGATGAAGAAATGGGCAGCTATGGGCCTTACTTACATCCCTCCTGCAAAACCCGAGCTTGTTTCCCTACTGTCTTGCCCTCTTTGTGACCCCTTTTTCACCACTTTCCTGTCTACCCATTTTCATTTCTTTCAAAGAAATTAGCGCATGTGTGCGCAAGTGTAAGCACTTTTAAGCGGTTGTAAGCGGTTGTGCGCGGAGCTGAATGCCAGTGCACATGCGTGAGCTCCTTGCAAACCAGCACTAACCCGGTTACAACTGCTTAAAAGTGCCTTAGTCACTCTGAATGACAAGGCCTGTAGTCTGCTCAAAAGCAAAATAAAATCCCACTGTCAGTCCCGAACCCAGGAAACAGTTGTCTGCATGACTTACCACTAAGCCATGACTGTTACACAAGAACATTGTGCTACAATAAATATATCATGTAATAGTAGGAATGAATGTAAAGGGAATATAGGATGTGTAGTACACAAAGCATGTCATGTATATTTACTGTCAAATGTAGTGGATTTCTATAATAGTAGTGTGTGAACAGAAACAGCCATGCTAGTTGGTAGCTAGTAGTTAATAATGTCACTGTAGCACCTTGCAAGCCACACACATACTCACAGCAGGATAATCACTGCCCATACCCCACAACCTCTTACAGCAACACATCTGGACTAAGTAATAAAAAATGTGGAGCAAAGGCCCAAAAACAGGGACACATTCAAAATATTGCTCCAACAAACTTAGACAGTTGAGAGAGTAACAGGTTTTGCATTATGTTGGATGTTTGGAAGGGTATGAAGTCTGAAACTGAAATGTTTGTCAATATAGTCTGACTTGAGCCCAGAGTGATTTGCCAGAAAAAGCTGTTTATGAGATATGGACCAAAATAAGAGGCAAAAATGTGGACATCCTGCAAATATCTGTACACTTGAGAGGTCTGACACTGCCATATTTGAATAGTTAAGAGCCTAGACATAGCAACAGTGACTGAGTTACAGGGATGGCCCACAGACTCCCTGTGAAATGTACAAACTGTAGGCAGAAAGGTGTTACAACACATGCAATGGTAACTATGAAGTACTGAAAGTATGCACCACTTGCACGTTGGAAATAGTGTAGTAATACATATGCTCATGCTAACCCACAGTCACAACTGTAGAATACCAGGCAATTTAATGGGTGTACCCCACTGATATGTACCATTCCATGAGGCAGATAAAAGATGCACCTGAGAGTCTCTGGGGCCTGCTCAGCAGCATACTCAAATACCCTAATAGATGTCAAGGCCCACACCATGGCCAGACCACACTGCATGCAGTAACACCCTAGCAGATATAGCAAGCATTCCAAGGTGTGAATGTACATGGAAAATAGGAAACCACAGCAACACAATACAGTCAAGACACCTAGCAGGCATACAAGTAGTGAATGTAAAGGGCAAATATTGAAGCCATAGCAACACAGTGCAAGAGCCACTGCTATATACCAGTTACACCACGTCCCACAGGAAAGCACACACACCCACATTAACAGTAGTAGTAGTCTTAGGTGTCAGTGTACATGCACACTTAGTACAGGAAACTGGAGAAATGCATGGAGAAATGTTAATCTAAAACACAGCCAGAAATATGAGAGAGATACTAACCTTTACACTCACAGAACAGTGTCCACAGTATACCAGCATGGTCCCTGCCCTTAAACTCTGAAAGGGCTATGCCTATCTCACATACATTTTTATAGCACTGTCCTGGAATCACAGTGAGAACTGCAATCAGTACAAAACTGGCTGCATGCAATTAGCAAATGCTGGCTAACAATTGGTGCAGAGGCCATCACATGGACATATGCAGATACCTACAAAAGCATGCTGTACTCCCAGTCCACACATGCAATACTTTCATTGCACCCTCTGGAGGTAGGGAGAGAGAGAGAGAAAGAGAGGGAGAGAGAGAGAGAGAAAAAATAAATAAATAAAACATACACAAACAAAAGCAGTCATCAAAACCCACTCGAAAGCTGACATCTGACAACTGGAGCAGCAGCAGGACACCAAACCAAACGGCAATGCAAGCAGCTGTGACAAACACAGGTAATGCAAAGTAATACTTTAAAAGTCTACATACTGTGAACCCTCCATATATGTCATTTGTCTGTATCCATATGTATATGAAGATGTGCATAGGGCAGGGGACATACAGCATCTATCAGTGAAGGCTGTACATACATATGTATGTGATGGCATCTATGTGCACATATCAATGTAGGTTGAATGTAGGTTGTAGTGCAATGTACAAAGTAGGTTTCACAGTTATGTATGTTTAACAGTATGTTAGTGTGTGTATACAGTTTTGTAAACAAACATGTTGATATACCTATCTATCATATGGATACGTATGTATGTCAATATATATATATATATATATATATATATATATATATATATATATATATATATATATATATATATATATATATAATATGCATATATGTATACATACATAGAGAGGGATGTAGGAATACATAGACAGATGTAGATAGATAGAATATGTAGAAACATATATATGTAATACACACATACAGATATAGATATATGTAGATACATATACATAGACAGACAGATCTGACTATCTACAGATATGACTGTATATGACAATCCCACACTCACCCTGTCCCACCCCCTCTGTCACTCTCACCCCCTCTCTGTCACACTCCCCCCCTCTCCATATCTATAGCAATATATGTACATCGATCTATATATGTGTATATGTATACAGACATATATATATCTATAGACATATATATATCTATAGACATATATATATATATATATATATATATATATATATATATATATATATATATATATATATATATATATATATATATATATATATATATATATACACACATATATATATATATCTATATACACACACACATATATATATATATATATATATATATATATATATATATATATATATAGAGAGAGAGAGAGAGAGAGAGAGATGTATATATATTCTGAGTGAGGCACATGTTTACAGATGAATTGCAACAGGTGCCTGGTGACAAAGGCATGGAGTGAACACCAGTGTCGAAACTGGAGTACCATACCCCATTTCAAATCACCTACACCAGTAACCACCAAATATGTGATTGGCTGCCCACCACTGCATGTGTCAGGGGTGAACAGGGTCATAAATGTGTACAATAGTCCCCCCAGTGATAGTCACAGTGGCACACTATTCCTGGAATACCTGCACATGGTATGTGTCAGCAGACATGGTGTGTCAGCTATGGACATGTAGGTCAGTGTACCCCTCCACATCACACAATGGCTGCCACGGTATGTACCTCACATGACAGCTACAGATATGGAGAAGGACACAGTGACATCTACAACACAGTGACAATGCACTCAAACACATTACCAATGCACAGTGACTGACAACACCACAGAATACACACATACTACCCACATAGAGGTTACCACTCCTGGATTTACATACTTAAGTCACACCCATGACAGATGTCCAACAACCATAGTAACACCTCACACCATCCACAACCTAAAAGACTGCTGTGTGTCGTCCTTGACACCGCAGTAGAGAGCACACGGCGGAGGTACAGGTTCCTACCCACAGAGAAGACATACCCTGCAATAAACCACACAGCGTTAAGAAGCAAGACTCCCCATGAGTACATGTCACACATACCCCTGCTGAATGTTAGTCAGATAGGTAATATGCCATATGAGTCACCCTGTGTAACTGTTTGACAGGAGCAGGTACCATCACATCACATGTGTCAAAATGGTCAGGGTAGCAGAACAGTATGCTGCTGTAGTCCCAGGGGCAATAGCATATTGTATTGTATTGTATTGTGTTGTATTGTATTGGTATGTAGAGGTGCCTCCTTCATGGAGTGGAACCACTGCTGCTGTACGCCAGTGTACAGGTACATATCCTGTCATCAGGCTAGTGTTGCATAGCACTTCTATATGTGTGTTTAGCTCCTCTTGGAGTTCATGTAGCATGCAACCGGGGATACCATCAGGTCCCATTGATGCTGTGTTTTCTGCTTTTCTGAGGGCGGCTCTCACCTGAACATCCGAGATGACAGGGAGGTTACATTCAGCTGGGATAAGTATGTCTTAGTTTGGGGGAGAGGGAAACTTGCACTGAACCTGTCTGCCACAATGTTGCCAATATCTGTGGGTTCAGTGAATTATTTGTTGTTGTGTACTAACTATGAGCATATTGGAGGGTTTCTGACCAGGTTTCTAACATAACCGAAGAAAACCTTGTGATTATCTGTAGTGTCCCTGGTGATTTCCTTCTCAAAGTTGCCCGTGGATGTTTGTATGAGAGAAAATAGCTCTTTACTAGTGCTGATCAGATATGCCTTCCCTTTATGGAATTATGCTCTGTCTTGCAGTAGCTTCCTTCTTTTGTTATACAATCTGTCTATGGCTGGGGTCCACCAGACAGGATGCTTTCCCTTTGTGGAGAGTGTCTTGGTCTTATATGGGATTGCATGATCCATGCATTCTCGGAGATGTCCGTAGAAATCATTTGTGAAGGAGTCAGCAATGTGGGTTGTGTCTTCCACTGGCCCAGTGGGCTTAAGGGATACCATCACAGTGTTACGAAGTGTAAAGTTTGCATTTGAAATGTTATTCACTGTAGTCGTTTGTGCTGGTGGTGGAGGTGGGATATGTATATCCAGAGCAATTAGTGTGTGGTCAGATCACAGTAGTTGATGATGTACCCCATACAGTACCTCAATACAACCCCCCAGAGTGAGGATGTGCTTTGGACCTGAATCAGTGTTCTGACTGCTGGGGTTTGGTAGTATGTTGTATGGAGTGTGCCAGGTACTGTTGCACAGTTGTTGGCTGAGCACTGATACCTGGCCATTTACATGTGTATCCACCAATAGACAGACAGATGCTATATATGTGAGATATGTTGTATCACAACAGTCAAGTAGCATGTGTAGTATGTGTGCCAAATTCTGCTGACATATTTTGCTGATATCATGTTATTTCCTTTTTCAGGACCATGGCTCACCAGTGCAATCCAGCGTACTCTGCAGCTGAGGATGAGGAAATACACCAGAGCCTGGTGCGAGATTATGCAATACTCTTTTCTCGCACCAGCCAGAATCAGCAGGAGAAGGCTGCACTGTGGCAAGACCAGGTCCGTCGGGTAAATGACATAGGCACGCATAATAGGACATATGAGCAGGTACGACATCACTGCAGTGATTTAATCAGAAATGTCTGTCAGCATGCGTCGGATATCCACAGGCAACAGGTTTCCACAGGTGGTGGGGTGGCTACACATCCCCCACTCACCAGACTGGAGGGACTACTCATAAGTGTTGTGGCTCCTGCCCACCAACAACAACAACAGCAGCACACCTGCATTATGATGGAAGCTGGAGCCACACAGCACCAAGACTATGAGCGTGCAGGTAATATGCCATATGTATAGTTGACTGTTGTGTACACTGGTAGTTAATGCATGTGTGAGGTGTGTCCTTGGTTTGTAGCTGTCATCATAGTATTTAATGTGCAAGTGTGATATTCTCAATATCAGCAGCTGACCTGTGAAAGGCAACTGTTGTACTACTGACCTGTATCATACTCAGTAACAATGGCACAGTTATGCCCACTGACATTAATTTCCTCACTTCTGCAGGTCCCTCCGGTGTAACAGCAATGCAGCCTATCCATGCTGGTGAGTGGGTATTAACAATACCTTTAATAGTCTTGATAGTAATAGTAATATTAGGCTCACTTAGTAGTGCTCTGTGTATGCATGCAGGTATGTCTGTGTCTGTGTGTTGATATCTCGCATACTGAGTAGTGTGCAAGTGTGCAACTGTGTGCAACTGTGTGCATGTGTGCATGTGTGCACCTGTGCACGTGTGCACGTGTGCATGTGTGCATGTGTGCACTTGTGCAGCTGTGCATGTGTGCATGTGTGCACCTGTGCATGTGTGCATGAGTGCACGTGTGTATGTGTGCATGTGTGCACCTGTGCATGTGTGCATGTGTGCATGTGTGCATCAGTGGTAACATTGTGTAGACATTGTAAACTGTGTTTCCTGTTTCCCTCCCACAGGTTCTGGTGCTGCTCTGGTGTCATGCAGCAGGGAACCTGAATCAGGTGCCATGGGTACTGATAATAATGACATCTGTGTAATGGCACAGGAAGGTGTGCCAGGGTCCGTCATTGGTCAGCCAATTGACAGTACACAGCTGTCAACCCCATCAATGCGTACAGTCATCCTGCCAATACACCCTTTGTCACCAATGTCCCTAGGTGATGGACAGGATACAGTGGGCATTGACCAGGGTAATGTGGTATCTGTGGCACATGCTTCCCCACACAGCAGCCATGGGCATGGCCCTGAGATGGTACCACACAGACAGATGTCCAGGGGTTCTCGTGGGAGCATCCGTGGGTATACTGCCCCTGTCAGACATGCCCACAGTGGTCTTACAACCTCAGCTATGTTTCGGGCTGTCATGCAGGCACAGTCACGTATGGAACGGTACACCAGACAGGGTCTGAGGGAGCTGACAGCATGTCGCACAGCCATGACTGACAGTATGCGTGACATTGCGGCTGCCATCCGTAATTTCACCGATGTCATAGACAGACATTGTGGGGACATATTAGATCAATTCCACAGCTACATGTCCATGAGCCAGGGCAATGGTGGACGGTTGAGGCATTGACGTGGGCGTATGCCAGCAACAGCAGCAGCTGGCAGTCGTCGTGGATGGCAACAGGGCCACGGCCACCCCATAGTGCCAGCAGCAGCCCCAGCAATGCTGGGTCTGTGCTGTCATCAGACCGCCCTAGGAGACCACGTGCACATGGCTCTGGACAGGCCCAACAGGGATCTGTGTCCAGTCAATGAATACCTGCTTCTCATGACAGTACCCAGTCTGGATTGGTACCGTAGCACCCCTGCAAGGCACAGGTACCATGTCCGTGGCCAGAGACACTGATCTGTATGACCTGGCAGGTAGAGTCTGTGGCTGTCCATAAACACTGGTATATGGCAGCCATGAGGTGGAACTGTGTGCATCCATACACACATGCGAATTGACAACACCTAGGGCTACTGCATACATGCACACACTGCATTAACATTGCCCCACCTTGTACTGCTGTCCCTCACCAACACACATACACATACATGTCAATTGGTGGTATCAGTGGCAGACTCAGGCATACCAAGTTCACATCCTGTGCATATGATGAAACTGTGCCACCTCCTGCAATCTGTAACATCAGTGCAGGTATAGGTTAACATGTTGCTGATGCACAGGGTGACTACATAGGCGTGTAGTAATAGTATCATGTTGTTAACAGTACTGTGTGCTGATATAATTGTGGGTATATCCCAGTATGCCTGATGCAGTAAGGGTATGATTGTCTTGTACTGTTTTCTACACCCATGGTAAGTACCATAGTGTATCATCTGCACATGTTTGCATACTGGTGGTAAGGATGTCAACAGAAGGCCACATACATAGGTAGCACAGGGGATAAGGTAATGAAAGTATTGATACACAATGATGGACATGTAAACTGCAAGTGGCATGTTGCCCACACTGGACTCTGCAATGCGGATGTTTGAGGATGTTGATATGTGTGCAGTACTACACGACTGGTACAGGACACACAGGAGCACCCTAGCACTGCAAGCTCACATTTCATACCATGCTAGACAGCCCCAACACACAAAACTAACTTTCACAGGAGGGAGAGTCCCCATAAATGTCAGGGATACTGTGGTGGCAGGACAGGTAGCATACATCCTACTAAGTATGGAACCACTGAGTGAAGGCTCAGTGTCTGTTATTTGACATGTGTATTACTGCAGGTATGAGCACCTGGGTTTCCATCCGGTTATTGTACATCCTGATGGTACATGGTCTATACACTTGTGTGCGCTGAGACTGGACCCTGGCCATCTGACCTGTGTATTTCCATGTACATGTGTATAGTGCCTGCATATTTGCACTGTGATCTACTGGAAGTGGTACAGCTTGTTTGTTGTACAATGGACTACATGCAGCCCTGCTTACTGTAGCTTTGTTTGCATGCATGTTTGCTTGCAGTTACCCTGTAACACTGATCCCACCTGCAATGCAGATTTACAGAGCTTCTGTGGACTCCTAGTGACATCTGCATAGCTTACTATATGTATGTCCATGTCTCACTTGACAGAACGTCACTGTTTGTCCTGTTCGCATGTACGTTGCCAGTGACACATTGCATATGACTTTCCTGGCATTTGACCACGTGTGCAGTCATATATGCCAGTGCTAACTAATCACAGGCACTACACCCTCACATACTCACCTTCTGTACCTTGTTCCCCATTGGCCCTATGTGCTGTTAATCACCATGGCAATCACACTACTATGGTAGCATGTGCAAAGGTCACTTGTCAGTCACCTCTATGGTACAGTTGTGGAATATGTGAGTCATGTGGCAATGTCACAGCTGCCACATGTACACAGTCAACCCTCTCCCCTACACATGGACGTACAACACATGTATGAGATGCAACCACATAGCCAAACTGGGGACTAAGCACTCTGAACCCAGTACTGGCATAACCTGTCACGTGGCATGAAATACTACAGTGACTACAATACCAGTCTGATGTAGACCTACACTGACAGCAATCCAAACACATGAACACACTGGGGCATTCGTGGAGCCTCAGAATAGCATCCTGCCTGAGCAGCAGACACCTCTGCAGCTGGCACACAGGCATACGTTAAGCCAGAACACAGCACGTGCAACAAATAGCACACAAATCCTGTGTGCCAAACAGTCACAGCCTGTACGGCTAGACAACACACCTGCTACAGTTGTGTTAGGTGCCTTTATTGTCCAGTACAGTGAGGTCCTGCTCACCAGGCTGGACGAGGTGAAGGTCACAGTGATATGGTCCACCACATAACACAAGCATACAGGTCAGTCAGAGGCATGGACACATATGACTCAGTCATTGTCCTTGCCACTATGGCTGACCTGTGATGTACCTCCTTGGACTACATGATAGGGATCATAGAAGGGCTCTCTGACCATGTGGCACAGGCTGGTATGACCCTGACCTTGGTTGGCATCATACCCTCACCAAGAATGCTGAAGTATTACTGAATGCTGATGAATTACTGTAGCTACAACACCCTAGCTAAAAGGTTCCTAGCATGTAGTCACTGCATTGCTATGGAACAACTTGTTACCACTCCCACAACAGATGAAAACATGCAGCACCTGTTCATCAACAACATGTAGACTATATGCCCCAGACCAGATCTGTATTCCTCGCTGCTAGGATGATACCATATACAACTCACACTGTATATACACATACCACATGCAGCACCCACACAGAAGACCACAGTCATAATGTTATCCAGTGCAAATACCCTGTATTCACATGTGGCAGGTGTCAGACATGGTAACTATTGAAGGTCACAGGTACATATGTGTATTTGGCACACACATACATCATCTGTGTCCATTGCCATTACTGGTTTAATCGATGTCATGCATTATTGTGAACAACAACCCATACACATGGGCATTCTGTGTGACAAAAACACACGTGGCATGTGTGGAATTAAGCCATAACTAACTGTGCTATGACAGTAGTGTGAGACGCAGTAGCAGAGCATGCTATTTGCATTACTGGGAGATTTCCCTCTTCTGCTGTACTTGTAGGGTGCTGACATCATCTTTGTGTAGAGATTGGAATATGCAGCAGCTGGTGTGTTGTACTGGTTGCCAAAAGGGTCGGTTGTCTTACACATGCAATTGCACACACCCTACTTTCATCCCCCAAACATACACACTTGCTATTTGCAGGATTCAAACCCCTACTTAACTATGTTATGAAACTCAAGACGGACCCATTAGCGGAGCATGCTATTTGATTACTGGGAAGTTTCCCTTCTCCTGCTGTACTTATAGGGTGCTGACATCATCAGTGTTTAGAAAGGGGAATGTACATTCTGTAGTGTGTTCTCCTAGTTGCCAAAAGGGACATTTCCCACACACAGAATTGCACACACACTAACCCCCTCACCAAAACTTGCCATTTGCAGGATTCAAACCTGGACTTAATTATGTTATGACACTCAAGACAGACACATTAGCGGAGCGTGCTATTCACGTTACTGGGAGGTTAATTTTCTCCTGCTGTACTTATAGGGTGCTGACATCATCGGTGTTTAGAAAGGGGAATGTGCATCCTGTACTGTGTTTTCCTACTTGCCAAAAGGGACATTTCCCTCACACACACTAACCCCCCCTCACCCAAACTTGCCATTTGCAGGATTTAAACCCCTACCTAGCTATGTTATGACATTCAAGATGGACGCATTAGCTGAGCACACTATTCGCATTACTGGGAGGTTTTCCTTCTCCTGCTTTACTTATAGGGTGCTGACATCATCAGTGTTTAGAAAGAGGAATGTGCATCCTGTAGTGTGTTCTAGTTGCCAAAAGGGACATTTCCTTCACACAGAATTGCACAAACACTAACCCCCCTCACCCAAAAACACACACTTGCCATTTGCAGCATTCAAACCCTTTCTTGACTATGTTATGATACTCAAAATGGACGTATTAGCGGAGCACGCTATTCGCATTACTGGGAGGTTTCCCTTCTCCGGCTGTACTTATAGGGTGCTGACATCATCAGTGTATAGAAAGAGGAATGTGCATCCTTTAGTGTGTTCTCCTAGTTGCCAAAAGGGACATTGCTCTTACACAGAATTTCACACACACTAACCCCCCTCACCCAAACACACACACTGAGCATTTGCAGGATTCAAACCCCTACCTAACTATGTTATGACAGTTGAGAAGGACGCATTAGCAGAGTGCACTGTTCGCATTACTGGGAGAGATTCTTTTTCCTTCTGTACTTATAGGGTGCTGACATCATCAGTGTTTAGAAAGGAGAATGTGCATCCTGTAGTGTGTTCTCCTAGTTGCCAAAAGGGACATTTCCCTCACACAGAATTGCACACACACCAGCCCCGCTCACCCACACACTGAGCATTTGCAGGATTCAAACCCCTACCTCACTATATTATGACACTTAAGAGAGACGCATTAGCAGAGTGCACTTTCCGAATTCCTGGGCATCTGTTGTGCACCTGCAGTATTTATAGGGTGCTGACATCATTATTTATTCAGAGGTATGTACATCTATTACTACCTGTCAGGTGGAGGATAGCATATATATGCATTTGCAGCCACCTACTTCAGGGTCAGATAATCACATCAGCACTGCCAGGTTATGTTTTATACCATGCTTCATGACCACAGGACCTGTAACACACAACACAACCAGTTCAGACCACCCCTCCCACATCCGGGACACACACTTTGCTTCCCTGGGAACAGTACCAAGATATGAAGGTGTTCACATACACCATTCCAGTTGTTAATGTCAGGGGCAGGTATATTGTGTGTGGGAACTACTCAGGCCTCTACAACATTACCCTACAGCCACTACAATTTGTGAGTCCATGTGCTATGGCAGGACCACTCACCACAGCCACAAGGGGGAATACATATTGCACCTGACCATCTGCAACATGGGTACTCACTGTTCCACACCAGAGGTAGACCACCATTGTTGATATCTGACCATATCCACCTTTCCCTGGACATCCATATCCCATCCCCACCCCCAGGCAAGGTTGTCACTGCAAACAAAGTGTATTTATCAAAAGCAGACTTTGCACTTGTGAAGACTGGGGTAGAAGACTTCAAAGGACCCATGCTGGGGGAGTATACAGGCCACTCTGCATAATCCTTGACAGTTGCATTATATGAGCATGTGGAAGGTTTGCATTGATCATGCTATCCCAAATATACCCATGACTCCTCCACAACAGGACACCCTGTAAGGTGTACACCAGCCATATATGAGCTGTCCAACAGATGGAGTGAGCTAATAGATTGCAGAGCAGTAGCCCCCAGAGGGAGGACATCTCTGAACAGTACTGGCACGACACTTCAATCCCTCATAATCATCACGACAACGTGTTGATAGTGAAATTGTCCAGACACTGCATATAAGGCTCCCCTCAGTCTGTTATTGACGCCCACTTACTGTTAGAGGTCCTCACCAACCCTCTTTCAGCACACACCAACAACATGGATGTGGCATAGCAAATTCAACCCCTCAGATCTCCACTGATGGAGGCACAGCACACTAGCCTCAAACGGTGCCTTATGTGACCTACTTTACAGTGGCACAGTAGCCTACTGTACTGGGGATGCAGACGCCAAGCACACTCTGGCTAAGCTTTCATTCCCTAGGGCAAACAGCCTAGTATTGACCTCTACACCCATATGTTTAATTGTCAGATGCACAATATTTGTTGCTGGTAGGCTGTTTGCAGGTCTTTATTGCCATAGCATTCCCTGTTTCTATGAACAACTTGTGTATCTGTGGAAGATGTTTGAATATGAGGGGGGTCCACTATATCACTTATGTCTCTGTAGTCATTTAACTGTGTGCACTGGGCAGATTGCTGTAATGTGGTTGGTTCCTGGAATAACACGTACAAATACCAGATATGTGTGGCCAACTGCTAAACTGGGATATGGCCTAAGTGTGTGAGCATGCCCAGTTCAGCCTTTCCATGGCATGTTGTCTGACATATGTCTCATTTATCAAAGTGTGCGAGCATGCCCATTGTGAGCTTTCCATATGTTGAACTCTGCAGTCCACCACATATGTGGATGAGTGTGAACTTCAACAATATCTCATGTTTATGGTTGTGTGTTGGTTGTCATGTTGTGTACTTACTGGCCAACTGCTTCATGTCTGAACACAACAGGGATTATACTGTGCCTGCAGGGTTTGCATGGGGTACTTTGCATACAGTTGTCAACATCCTTTCATACTGACCTAACACTGTAGTACCATATAGTGTACTGGTTCAGTACTTTCACTGTGGTGGACAGTATCCTGGCCTTTAGTCCTATCACTGCTTTAAATTTTCATAGTGAGCACAACAGACTGTTTAGGGGGCCAGTTGTGCAAATATGACCATGTTGCATTATGTTCAGATATGTATTACTTAAACCAGGCTTGTCCAACATTGGTAGTGTATCCCACAACATAGGTGGACATTGGCAAACACTAGCAATGTGCCCTAGGCCATTTCTAATGCTAGTCAGAGAGTGTGTTTGTCCTTCGACACACATTGTAACTGGAGTTTGCCATGACATATGTCATGGTTAGTATACTGTGCCTCCGTCTACCTGTGACATAACAGTGATACCCAGGGTGAACCTACCATCTCCCATCCACTCATCAAGATTCCTCTTGAGGAGAGTCGATGGGTGACTCTCTGGCTAACCTGTACTGGGAGTTTACTCAAGAGTGGGGGTGGCTTCTGTGTTATGGATCATTCAGTACAGCTTGTACTATGTATGTCAGTGCTGGGGTTCAGGTCTCTCATGTGCATAGCTCACTGCCATTCAGATTGTACAAGGTGCAGCATGTTCATTGATTCCAGCTTGGACATGGCTTTATACATCAGGCACAGCTTGCCTCTGGGCGGGCAGTATGGCAGTGTGTGGAGATGCAGTTTGTTTAATCAGGCAACACATGGCATCTGTTCAAGCTCTTTGATACTCCTGGTGAGGTACTTTTGGGGTCTTTCCAGTTAATGGAGGTGTCTGCTGAGGTACATCCCACAGGGGCCATTGTAGTCAATTGTGACACTGATGAAGGATGACTGCAGAGCCACAATGACCTCCCCTGATCTAGATCTCACTACCTTCATGATTAGGTGGGTATATGGTATGTTTCTGTAACCACTACAGCCACATGCTTGTCCAATGCAAGATATCTATCAACTTGTGTCCCCAGGTCTCTTATTACATCTTAAGTACTTAATGGGTTAACACCTATGTGGTAATTGGTGAGTGCTTACTGTATATCCACAGGGGTTGACTATACACTTTTCTGCAATTAACTTGCTGACATGGCTATGGCACCAGTTGTCTGTTTCTATGTGGCCCTTTTGTGGGATGCTTGTGTCAGCTGGAGGGTCAGATATGGTGGCCAGTTTGTAGTCCTCTGCAAACTTGTTCAGACACAGTCCTTCCATGTTGGCCTGTACCTATGGGACATATATACCAAACAAGGGAGGTCCCAGGACCGAGCCTTGTGGGATGCCAGTTGTATCTGGTTTGTAGTCTGACATGGCTGCAGCATTTCTGACCGTCAGTTCTGTCCTTGGTCTGGTTTGCAGCCTCTCTACTGACATAGGGGTTTATATTTAAGCTGGTGAACTTATCTATAATGAACACGTGGGGTATTGTATGGAAGCCTTTTGCGAGGTCCAGCTAGGCTGTGTGGACCACATTCCCCTCATCAATGACCTTAATGACTGTTTCAAATGAGTCAAACATTTTTAAGGGGCAGGATCTGCACTTAGGAAAGTCACACTGGGTAGGGACCAGTGTCAGTAGGTCCCATATATCTTTAAGTCTGAGGTACATGCTGATCCTTTCCATAAATTTGCAGACCAAGCTTGTCAGCATTCTGGGGTGGTAGTTTGCAGTATCCATTCAGGCAACACCTTTGTGGAGAAGGACCACTGTTGTTGTACACTGCTCTTTGTGTACATATCCTGTGGTAAGGCTGACATTGAGCAGTAGTGTTATTTGGCATTCCATTCTTCTTGGAGTCCATGTTGGACTCAGCCCAGGACACCATCTCATACCATTGATGCTGTGTGTTTTGCTTTGTAGATGCTGGCTGTTACCTCAGCATCTGCAATGTCAGGGGGCCAGCACTCTGCTGGGATAGATATTTTGCATTTGGGGGGGGGTTGCATTGCACCTGTCAGCTTGGATGTTGGCTATATGTGTGTGTGTTTGGTATGTTGTTTGTAATATTTGAGTGATTCAGAGCATATCTGTGAATTCCCAACAAGGTTCCTACCATCAACAAGAAAGCCTTGTGATTATCCTTAGTGTCCTGTACAATTTGTATCTTCATACGTTCATAGGTTCATACTAGGCTATCCACCCTAGGGCATTTCTAAGCCTAGCCAGAGTGTGTGTGGCTTTCTCCACCCCTTGCTATGTGAATATTATGGCCATTTATGATTTACATTACTGTGCCTCGGTCTGGATGTGACACAGTGAAGACCCCCAGTGTACATCTACGATCATCCATCCATTTGGCAAGATTCCTGTTGAAGACAGTCAGTGAGGGGCTCTGCCTAACATGGAGTGGGATTTCGTTCCAGGGTGTAGTGAGCCTCTGGGTTATGTATCTGTCCCTCCAGCACATCCTATTTCATTATGTGTTGAGGTTGACATCTCTCACTCTCACAGCTCTGATAGATTTGGGTTTTCTGGGGTGGAGCATGTCCATTACTCTTGTGTTGGACATGGCCTTGTACAACAGGCATGCAACGCCTCTGCATAGGCAGTATGTGACTGCATACAGCTGGGATGTCTACAGCCAGGCAGCATATGACAAATATTTGAGACACTTTATCCTCTTGGTGAGGTACCTTTGAGGTCTTTCTAACTGCTGCAGGTGTCGGGTAAGGTACATCCCAAATGAAGCATTCTACTAGATTATGGGTCTGATAAGAGAACAGTATAGGGGCACAATGACCTCTGTTGACATAGATGTGAATCCTTTCATTATACGGTGTCCAATATAGACAGTCTTCCTAGCCACGTTGGCAATGTAGGTGTCACATGACAGGTTACTGTCCACTTGTGTCCCTAGGTCCCTGATTACTCCTTCCATACATAATGGATTACCACCTATGTGGTAATTTGTGAGTACCTTGTTTGGTATTTGGTGAGACATTCATACTGTCCAGTGTCTTCAGGATGGCTGAGTGGGGTTCCTGTGTGTGAGAGTGTAGTCTGTAGCATGCTACAGACTGTACAGCAGTTTTGCCTATGGTTAGTTGCACATGGGTGGTCTCCGATGCTTCGTGCATTGTCAGTTACCTGGACGTGTGGGTGTCTGTGCGTAATATGGATACTCCCCCTCCTTTTATGTTTTGGTCCAGGTTTGGGGCCATAACGCATGATATGAGGTATAACCTGGTAGTGCTGGTGTGCTGTCAGGAGCCTTGCTGCAGGTTTCTGTCACTGCATGGACATCGATGTTCTCCATACTGGGGAGGGCCTCGGGAGCATGCATGTTGAGGTTTACACGTCTGGCATTGGGCAGCATTACCCTTATATTTCTTTCCACTTATGTTTTCTAGGGAGGTGGGTTAGTCTTTTCAGCCTTGCCTACAAAAGGCTCTATGGAGGTGGCAAGAGCCTTATCCAATATCCAGATGCCCAGGGGTAACAGGTGCAAGCCATCCCTGGCACAGCAGTGTGGCTTGTCAAGCATGAAATCCCAAGCAGACAGACATTGGATCCCCTTGGAATGACACCAGTAATTGTGCCACTTGTTAAAGCTGATCATTCTGTGTTTGTACTGTGGCATCATTCTTGGTGAGGGTAGGATGCTGCACACGGTCAGTGTCATACCGTCCTGGACTACATAATCGGAGAGCTCATCTATGTCTCTTTTCATGTAGTCTGGGGAGGTACATCTCAGGTCATTCACACCAGCATGGACAATGACTGCATCATATTTCTACTTGCTTTGGGGTGACCTGCGTACTTGTGTTATGTGGCGTATTGTAGCAGCCTACAGGCAGCTTACTGTACCCTTTCCCTTGTTCAGTCTGGTGAGTGGGACAGCAGTGTGCCTGACTATGGAGTCACCTATTACAACTGTATCAGGCATGTTGTTTCTCCTTCTGGCCTGTGACTGTTTGGCACACCAGCTTTGTGTACTATGTGTTGCATGTGCTATGTTTGGAGGTAGTGGTTGCTTGTGTATCTGCTTTGGAGGCCTCTGTTGATGTGGTGTGTTTGTAATTAGGGCCTCCGGGAATGTTTTTCTGTGTTTATGTCTTTGGTTTGCAGTTGTGATAGGTCTATGTGAGACTGGGTTTGTGGTGTGTGTGGTTACCTTCTCCTCCTGTCTAGTTTTGACAGTACTGAGTTGAGAGAGCTCAGCCTCCGGTTTGGATAAATGGTTGCATCTCACATATTTTTGTATTTCTTGGGGAGGTGAGGGTTGTCTGTGTACATGGGGCAGGTGTAACATTGCCTCAAGATTCACAGATTCATCTTGTTGTAGCTGGCCTTAGTGGATTGTATGAGTGGACATATTTTATTGCCATACTACTGATCAGTGATTACTTCCTGTTTTATGTTTGCTCTATCATGTAGTAGCTTCCTCATTCTCTTGCATGGTTTGGTAATGGCTGGAGTCCACCATGCCAGATGCCTGCATGTATGGCATTGTGTCTTGGTTTTATTTGGGATTGCATAATCCATGCATTCCTGGCAGTGTTCATGGAATGCCTGTATAACAGGTTCTGAGGTGTGGCCCATATTTTGCACCTGCACAGGGCCTTTAATGGATTCCACATCAATTTGGAGTGCAACTTTTGCTTTACACATGTTTTTCACTGTGGTTTTCTGGCCAGGGACTGTGGTCAGGATGTGTATATCCAGTGTGATTACTCTACAGTCTGGTCTTACCAGTGAGGGATACACTTCTCATCTTGCCATCCAGTACCCATGTTGCTGATTATCACATCCAGTATGCTTACCCCTCTTGTGGGAGTGGTACGTTGTTCCTGGGCATTTTGGTTTATGGATTCTAGGCACTTTTGTCCTACAGTGTTGGAGCTAGAATAATGCTCCCAGTCTATGTTTGGGTATTTTCAGTCACCCAATATAATGTGGTTTGGAGGGCTTGATATATTCATGTATTCCAACATAGGCCAAGTGCAGTTACTGGTGTTAGGATGGTAGTCTGTAGCAGGCTATAAATTGGGAGGCAGTTTTAGCCACTGTTACTTGACCATGGCTAGTCCATGCTGCTTCTTGTTGTGGTACCAACATGGGGTGTGGTTATCCTTGACAATTATTGCTAGTCACCCTCCTTTTGTAGCTTGTTCCATGTTTTGAGGCTGTACAGCACAGTATGAGGTGTAACCTAGTAGTGTTAGGGTGCTGTTGTGAGCCTTGACCCAGTTTTCTGTTACAGGACAGATATCAACATTCTCCATACTGGGGGAGTTTAGACTGCATGCATCTTGCTGTTTAGACTTCTGGCATTGGGTAGCATTACATCTAGGTTGTTATCCCTTGTGATAGCTATGGAGGTGGGTTTGTGTTTTGAGCCTTACCTATTCAAGGCACGCTGTGGGTAACAACAGCCTTTGCCAGTATCCATATGGCCAGGACTAATAGGTGCACGCCACCCCTAGCAGGTGGAGCATCATGTCATGCTCAGCATGTCATCCCAGGCTGGCACACATTGGATCCCCTTTGACTAACAGCAATACTTCAGCCAATGGTGTGCAATTGATCATCTCATCGTCATATTGTGGCGTCATGCTTGGTGAGGATAGGATGTTAGTCAGGGTCATCAACTTTGCATATACTACATGGTGTTACATTGCTTAACACATGGCATTCATGCCTCAGGTGGTGCTGCAGGGCTGCCTCTGTCGGATGCACATACTACACTCCCTGTACATGTTTGAGAACAGGTTATGTCATTTTAGGCATCCCTGTTATTATATGAGTGAGTCAGAGAGGGGTATCATTCCCAGGGTTCCTACTGAGCCAGTGTATGTGCTATGTGTTGCCTCTTTGCCATGGCCAGGGCATACTGGGCACGCCTCCTTCTGCCTACTGGGGCAGGCTCAGGTTGTTCCTCCTCTGAGTCACGCTCTGCCTGTGATGGCCTTGGCAATGGTGGGGGGCTGTTTGGCCCGGCCCTATGCTGGTCCTGCTGCAGCTGTTTTCGCAAAATCATATTATGTAGCATAGCACATACAAGGACAATTTGGGTACATGTAGTTGGTGAGTACTGCAAGGCTCCACCAGATGTGTCCAGACACCGGAACCATGACTTGAGCAGCCCAAACACACGCTCTATTACATTACGTGTTTGTGCGTGTGCCTCATTATGGCGTTTCTTTTCAGGTGTGTGTGTGCGTTTCTGATGGGTGTCATCAGCCACGGCTCCAGTGCATAACCTGCATCCCCCACTAGGTGTCCATGTGGGATGTCTCCATTGGCAAATGTCTGGTACAGCTGCGTCAAATGCCAGATATGGGAATCATGGTAGCTCCCAGGGCAGCCAGCACACACATTCATTATTATGCCCTGGGCATCACACACGACTTGGCAGTTGATGGAGGGGAAGCCCTTGTGGTTTATGTAGACCCTACCCTGCTCACCAGCTGGTGCTTTGATGCATATGTGCGTGCAGTCTATTGCACCCACTACCTCAGGGTATTCCGCTATTTGCTGGAAGAGACGCATATTGCTGGCCAATACCTCATGGGCATTGGGGAAATATACATGATCACTGACATGTGCTGACATGGCATCCAGGAACTGGTGCAGTACCCTGGAGGCTGATGCCTATGATATCCCCATCATATTATCACCAGTTGGTCTCTGGAAGGTACCTGTTGCTAGTATTCTTAGGCCAGCACATACCTTGGTTTCCACTGGGATGGATTCCCCTCTATTGGTTCTCTGTGTGAGGTGGCCTGCACAGCTCGACAATTTGCTGCAGGAGGTCTCTGTCCACTCTATAGTGCTCCACTATCTCCAGCTCATGTAACCTGTGGTAGGTGACCCTGGGCCTGTACACTCTTCTCCGTCTCCTCACTGTGGGTTGTCTGGCACCATTTGCATTGTCACCACCCTCAGCAAGTTGCCTATGTCTCATTATGACAGCTTATGGCAGTCCCTAGCATTTCTGCTCTGAGTTCAGGTTTTTCAGTTTTCACTTCTAATAGCTTACTCCCGTCTTGCAGTGTCTCTTGAGAGAAACATCCTGCACTGCTGTTTGCAGAGTTTTAAGTGCTTGGCTGGGCTACTATTCTGCCTGTGCAATTGCCTGCTTCTAATTGCTTTCACCTGCTAGCTCCAGTAGTATTCCCTGCTAGCTTCCTACTAATTCTGTTGCCTCCTTTTTCCTCTCTGTTTCGTCAGGGGAGCAACGCATATCTTGTGGCACTCCTCTTTCCATGATATGTGTCTGACATCTGTCATGTAACACTGACCTCCAATGAACTGCATTTCTTTCTGCCATTCCCCCCTGTGATGTCACCTGTCTCCTACTCTGTTCTTCCCCTTATGTAACCCTACACTACTCAGAATGTGCTCATTTGCTATGTGACAGTGGGATTCAGTATTCTAACACTCATTTACATCAGATTTCCTACTAATGCTTAGTTGCATGTCTTAGACTCAGCTTCCCCTTAGCAACCACTAAGCGGTGGCCATGTTGCTTTTGGTCTGCTGGTCCCTGCATTGTAAATCCATAGATCATATAAAACCCACATTTGTGGGTTTATAACCTTCATTTTATGTTTTATATAATGCAGCCCGTTTGTGCGGGCTGCGCTGCATTTAAACATCGGCAATCACGAAAAAAAAATTTATTTCCTATATTTGCATCAGGAGTACCTTGCCAATGGCCACATATTTGGCCATTGGCATGCTGCTCCTTACATATGCATCCTTTATTTGGAGCTGACATGGTTCCATTGTGTTTTGGAGAAACGTACTCAGTTGTCAACTGAGTACATTTCTGCAGCTAAAATGGCTCTTACATGGGCTGGTTTGGGCTTCGTGGATCGCATCTACCTCATTTGCATGCCTTTCAGCTGCAAATGAGGTGATTAGTATATCCACGCCCACTCCGATGTAAGAGACGCTTTAGCTGGTCTTTACACAGAATTTCGGGCTGTTCCTTTATTGCGAGGGCTGCATGGAGTCTTACACTACTCTTAGCATCCGTGCAGAGCCTCGCGAATTGCCGCCATTGTTTGTATATATTCTCATACTGCCTAACTTAGCCATGTGAACATATTCATATTCGATGGCTCCACCGCTTTTCCCAAATTTTGGGTTCTCATTATAAAACTTCAGCCTAATTCAAAAGTGTGCTAATTCCATTCTGTGAAATTGGCTGTATGTACTTAGAGGGAACATTTGCCAAATGATCAATCCGCTAACACTTAGCTAAATGAGATCTCTTTGTGTTTTGTAAGCAAAACTTAGTCACTTACAGTAAACGCATTTGTGGAAGTAATAAGTGGCAAAACAAATTCTGAGGTTCCATAACTTACCAGGGATGCGAATTGAGTAACTCAGCATGGTGACAAGCCTCCTTCTCCTCAACATGATTCCATCTATAGCTCTAAAAACAACACAGAAACTGTTCCTAATTTTGAAGAATACCCATGGCTATGCTTATTTGGGATTCTGTAACGCCATCTAAAATTGGTACCCTACTCACTGAGTGAAAGGGCCATGAGCAAGTGCACTTATTAACAACCAGCTTTTGGGCCCAGAAGTTCGTACTCTAATTCTGTCTTTTATACTGTTATTTTATTTAAAGCATTCTCTTGAATTTTATCTCCAGTGCCGAAAGATTTGGTTTTTCAGACATTGGGATTTATTTGCTAGGTTTTTACTCCATGTACATACCCATTTTTGGCCAATGAGATCGTATAGCATTAATTCCTCAGAATTGGCTTATTGTTCATTCCGTTTAAAGCATGCCATGCTCACCCTCCTAAGTTCAAACCTGCCTCCTTTTTGACATTCTTGCCAATATATTTTACCAGGATTCAAGTACTTTTATGAACTGTTGGGGAACAGCGATCTATATGCATATGTCCCACAAGACCGCATAACCTTTTGGGACACAAACCCCAAAGAGGGATGAATATCTTCTTGGGTAATGTGTACCCTGGCTGACATTGTGCATAATAGTATAAAAACTACCATTATCTCAGCAGAAATTCTGATACCTCTATATTTGCAAGGAACAAATAATGAATGTATAATGGAAAATAGTAACCATCAGTTAAGCTTCTCGAAAAGTATGAGTGCAGCAACCTTCCTTGCATAAGCACCAATGGCACGGGCAAGCCATAAATCCACCTGTTTCTTTAGCTGGAACTATTAACTTGGAAATGAGAGTTTACATCGATTTTCCCATAATAATCTAAATTGACACTTCCTGGGAGAATAACTGTGCAAACAAAAACTGGTCTGCAGAGCCGTTTTTTCAGAGGTGACCCCATGCGCGAACCTAATGGTAGATAACTTACGTGAATATTGCAGAGTCATTTGCCTATGCTAGCTAGCTTTCGAAAAACTTACTGAGATATATTATTATTTATGAGTTCCTAAATAGTTCTTACATGGAGCATTTACTGTATGTGGTGCACTAACGTACTTTCAACTGCTTCTGTAAATCTATTAAGTTTACTTACTCTCTCCTTTCTTGCATTTTGGAGTTACATGGCATCATGGCACTGGTAGGAATGTCCCCTTTTAGATAGTTCCTAAATGTATTTTAATCTATTGGGCATCTGGGTGAGAAAGTATGCCAGTAAGTTTTCTGCGAAACATTTCACCACTTTTTTTCACCAACCTTGTCTATTTGAGAGCTGTATGCATTGAGGATTAAAGATGGTTAGAATCGGTGGCCCCATTTAGCAAATCCTTGCACCTTAACTGGTCATGAAGCCGCTGTTCCAAACTTCGTTTGAGTTTAAGATCTGTCCCTTACCAGTTGGCTTCTGTGCTAGCGGATCAAAGTGTGACTCAATACCTTGTTACAGGTCTTCAAGAATTTGTTCATAGCCAGTTCAAGAACCTCAGTTGGCCTACTAACATGTGCATTGATTTCATCTCTTGTAACAAAAAAAAAAAAAACGATTGGTCAACTGTAGATACCATTCAAAATTGGTTTCATAGCTTTACCTCTCTATAGCAAATCCAGTCTTAGGAGCCTTTCTGTAAATGGTCCTAAAGTCACCAGACTTGAGCTCTCAAAATCTAGGCTGACTGGCACCCGATAGAACTCGTGCTGCAAATGCGCCCGCAGATTCCCCTCGGATTTGGCTAGTTTGTCCCTGGAGGAGTGGGGCAACTTATTTAAAATGGATAAATGGCCAAAAATACCACAGAACATTGTCTTCATAGATACATTTAGCTGTTGGTTTATTAGGACATGATCTGTGTACCATGCACTTGAGTCCTGCAACTGACTGTAGCCCCCCAAGACAACTGATACTATATATCAGCCTTAAGTGATTCCTGTCCATAAGTGAAGCGTTTTGTTTGCCCTTATCGACCAATTTTGTTTGCAAAATTTATTCTAGATCCGTTGGAAAATCCTGTCATAGGAAACTTTCAGCATAACTGTCTTTCAGGGTCTGCCATCTTACTAATAGCCCGCTTGCATACTGTAAATCCAGGGCTCCTCTTTAGATAAAGCCAGGATTTCCGCATCAGGTGCTAAGAACCTTTTTTAATACAAGAGGAGTGCTAGTCTCCAGTGAACCCTTTATTAATGATTGGTCTAAATTTGAATGTCCCTGAGTAAGCTGGTTAACACATGGGAATTCTGCGTTAACGGTGGTAAGCTGTATCAGTAATGCTTATTGTCAAAGTGCATAACAGTTTTTTAGCAGCCTTCACATCAGAAAAGCTTAATGTGTTTTCAGGGGGGCACTAGAGAGGTCCACGCTGTTTATATCTCGTGGAGAAGTGGTTTCCCACACACTAGTCACAAAGTTTGTGCAAAACTTAAGTTTTTACCTGCTTGGTCCCCTCTGAGTATCAGCACCTCAATGACAGAGTTACATGCCCTATATACCCTGTGAATAGCCTGGTTCCTAACGGTTCCCCAAAAAAGAAACTCGAAGTTTTCCCCTACAGAGTTGCAAAAAGCTTAAATGTTGCTACAACTGGTCTCACCCAGGGAATGTACAAGTTCACATTATTTTATTGGGGTTCCAGGGGTGTCCAATCAAACGTGCCAAACAAGCTGTCAAATCTTTAACTTCTTCTGCAGAGATCTAGTCGTAGGGAAGGTCTTAACACATGGTTATTTTTGGAGTCAAAGAGAGACTGGGTTGATGTGTTTCTCTTAGTTAATTACAGAGATGGGCAAGCCAAAGTTTTAGTTTTTCTAAAAGCACTGGATGTTTTGGAAGGCAAACCAAATTCGCAGTCTGGGTTCCTAGGACTCATCATGATGATTTTTTTACTCTGCCTGTATACGATCTGAAAAATTTACATGGGACCAATTCTGTACCACACTTCCCAGATAATAGAAAGGGGGTGCTCTTCCTGATGATAGTTCCTTCAAAGCCTAATGTTCATTAAAGTTTATTAAGTATAATGTTGTGTAAATACAAAGTTTGCGCAAGAAGCTTTTGACTAGTAGTGTCCCTATCTTTCGTACTGTGTTTTTTAGAATTGGACAGCTTATATTTTATTCATCTTACAGTTTTGCCTGTTTCTATCTGAGGTTAAAAGTACAACAGATATGGTGTATTACTATTACCAGACATTATTTAGTTTTCTTTTTTTAGAACTATAAGTTTGTTTGCAGAAGCAAATAGAAAGCTTTTCCTGTAGAACAGTATCAGTAACTTTGCAGCTATAGCATACCTTGTGCACTGAAAGCTTAGAGCATAGTTTTAGTGTACCTACAGAATTAGAATTCAGTTTTGTGTAAACATTAAAGTTAGTAGAATTTAGTACTATTTAGCATAATTTGAATCCTAAAGCAATTAGTCTGTTTAAAGCATTTAATATCCTTCTTAATAAAATCTTTGTAGCTCAAAATCAAAGAACCATAGCATGGATGCAGTTTCCAACTTCCTGTAAAGCTTGGTAGACATGGGCATCTTTGAGACAATGTAGCATATCTCACATTTACTGATAACCATAATCCTTAAAGAGCAGATAATATGTCCCAATATGCTAAAGGCACCAGAAAATCATCAACAACTTATTTTTATTTTCTACATTGTCACTTATGTTGACTGTCACCATCTGTTGGTTAATGATCTCCTGTTTAACACTTATGAACTTTTACAGGTCTTCTCATACAATCTATCATTTTGTTGGACTTCCTTGTTTCTCTTGCCTTCTTTCCATCTGTCCCAAATCTTCTTACCACTGTCTCTGCTTTTCTGCAGTGCCTAAACCACTGTAAACTGTTCTCTTTGATCTTTTCTGCAATTGGAGCTAAACTTCTGTTCTTGTGTCCTAATCATCTGCCAGACAGTATGCACCCTACCACTCATCTCAGGAATTCATTTCTATCAATTTCAGCTCAACTGCTCTGTTTACTGCCTGTAGTACTGGTCCATCACTGTTTATGCAACTTCATTTTCAGCGGTATGCTTATGTCCAATATTACACCTAATACTATGTTGCATTGGCTGCAACCTCATTCTAGCTTTGACCTCTCATTCAGACCTCCTTCAGCTCAACCACTCCCAGATACTTGAAGCTGTTAACCTGTTACTACTTCCTCTATATCAATTCTCAGCTTCTCCTGAACTCTGCCATTTGCTGCCACTGCAACTGTAGCAAAGTCTCATTCCATGTGCCTTCAGATTCAAATAGATGCCCACATGCAGCAGCATCTTGAGGTACCTGCAACTGCTGTTGAGAAAGGACTGTAGACATGCATGGCCAGAGGAGAGGCATAGCAACAATGATTGCACTTCTCCTCCCCTATGTTATAATTTGTCAGACGCACTGTTAGAACTGTGGCTGTTTGGGATGGCAATACAAACCTCCTGATGTACAATCCCCTGCCACCTGGATAAGTGTATTGACACCATGCCTCTTGATCCCCTCATAGAGATGGGGCAATCCTTCCATGGAGAGATAAAGAGAGGGTTGACTGTGTACATGTGGCAGCGTACATAAAAAAAACTGACCTTTGCACATGCTACCATAGTATTGTGATTGCCATGGTGATTAACAGCACAAAGGGCCAATGGGGAACAAGGTACATAGGTTCATAGGTTCATACTAGGCTATCTGCCCTAGGGCATTTATAAACCTAGCCAGAATGTGTTTGGCTGTCGCCATCCATTGCAAATTTATCTTGCTATGCCCTTTTTCGAGGTTAGTATACTGTGCCTCTGTCTAACAGTGACACAGAAGTGATACCCGGGGTAAACCTACGATGTCCCATCCACTCATCAAGATTCCTCTTGAAGAGAGTCAATGAGGGAATCTGCCTAACCTGGACTTGGATTTTATTCCAGAGTGAAGGGAGCCTCTGGATTATGAATCTGTCCCTCCAGCATGTCCTATTTAATTCAGTGCTGAGGTTCAAGTCTCTCGAGCGTGTAGCTCGATGGGATTTGGATATTCTGAGGTACAGCATGCCCATTAATTCCGGGTTTGACATGGCTTTATACATCAGGCACAGATCACCTCTGAACAGGCGGTATGCCACTGAGTAGAGCTGGAGTTTCTTTAACTGGTCAGCATATGGCATCTGTTTGAGCCCTTTGATCCTCTTGGTGAGGTACTTTTGGGGTCTTTCCAGTTGCTGCAGGTGTCTGGTAAGGTACATCCCAACAGGGGCATTGTACTCAATTATGGGCCTGATGAGGGATGAGTAAAGAGGCACGATGTCCTCCCCTGATCTAGATGTGAATCCCTTCATGATGAGGTGGGCTATATAAAAATGTTTTTCTAACCACTTTGGCCACGTGGTTGTCAAATGAGAGATTGCTATCAACTTGGGTCCCCAGGTCCCTAATTACTTCTTCTGTACTTAATGGATTACCACCTATGTGGTACTTTGTGGGCACTTTGTTTTTGCCAAAGGGAATGACTATACACTTTTTGGCATTCAGCTTGAGGCCATGGCTCTGGCACAAGTTGTCTGTTTCTATGAGGCCCTTTTGGAGGATGCTTGTGTCGGCTGGAGAGTTCATTATGGCGGCCAGTTTGCAGTCATCTGCGAATTTGGTCAGCCACAGTCCTTCCATGTTGGCCTGTACCTCTGATAAATATATACCGAACAAGAGAGGTCCCAGGACTGAGCCTTGTGGGACACCACTTGTAACTGGTTTGGAGTCTGGCAAGGCTCCAGCAATTCTAACCATGTGGGTTCTGTCCTTGAGCCAGTGTGCAATCCATCTAGTGACATAGGGGTTTATATTTAAGCTGGTGAGCTTCTCTAGAATGCCCGAGTGGGGTATTGTATCGAAGGCTTTTGCGAGGTCCAGGTAGGCTGTGTGGACCACCTTCCACTTGTCAATGGCCTTGGTGACTGTTTCAAAGAAATCAACCAGGTTTGAGAGGCAGGATCTGCCCTTAACAAAGCCAAACTGGGTATGATCCAGTGTCTGTAGGTCCCCAATATCTTTATTTATGAGGTCCATGATGATCCTTTCCATAGCTTTGCAGACCAAGCTAGCCAGGCTTATGGGGCAATAGTGTCCAGGATCCGTTGAGGCACCACCTTTCTGTAGAGGGACCACTGTTGCTGTACGCCACTCTTTGGCCACATATCCTGTAGTAAGGCTGGGATTGAACAGTAGTTTTATGTTTGGGTGTAGCTCTTCTTGGAGTTCATGTAGGACACAGCCCGGGACACTGTCTGGTCCCATTGATGCAGTGTGTATTGCTTTGGAGAGGGCGGCTCTTACCTGAGCATCTGAGATGTCAGGGGGGCAGCACTCTGCTGGGATAAATATTTGCCCTTTCGGTGTGGAGTGGGGGAGAAGTTTGCGCTGAACCTGTCAGCTAGGATGTTGGCAATGTCTGTGGGTTTGGTGTTTCTATTGACATTTTGGACTACCTCTGAGCATATCTGGGAATTACCACCCAGGTTCCTAACATAACTAAAGAAAGCCTTATGATGATGCTTAGTGTCCTGTGCAATTTTCTCTCGAAGCTGGCCTTAGACAATCTTATGAGTGCCCGTAATTTTTTGCTAATACTGATCAGTGATGCCTTCCCTTTTCGGGATTTTGCTGTATGATTTAGTAGCTTCCTCCTTCTATTGTATAGTTTGTTTATGGCTGGGGTCCACCAGACAGGACGTCTGCCTTTGGAGGATTGGGTCTTGGTTTTATTCGGGATCCCATGATCCATGCATTCCTGAAGATGTCCATAGAATGCATTTATAGAGGAATCTGCGGTCTGGTCCGTATTTTCCACAGGCCCAGGGGCTTTGAAGGTTTCCACCTCAGTTTTGAGGAGTGTGAATTTGCTTTAGAGAAGTTGTTCACTGTGGTTTTCTGGGCAGGGGGTGGGGTCGGGATGTGAATATCCAGTGTGATTAGTTTATGGTCTGATCTTACCAGTGAGGGATACACTTCTGGTCTGGGGCATAGAGTCCCCATGTTGGTGATGATCAGGTCCAGTATGTTTTCCCTTCTTGTGGGAGTGGTAACAAGTTGTTCCATAGCATTTGAGTTCATATATTCTAGGAATCTTTGGGCTAGGGTGTTGGAGCTAGAGTCATGCTCCCAGTCTATGTTTGGTTAGTTGAAGTCGCCCAATATAATGGAGTTTGGAGAGACCTTCATATTTTCCACTGTTCTCAGGAAGGCTGAGTGCGGTTCTTGGGTTTGGGAGGGTGGTCTGTAGCAGGCTATAACCTGGAAGGCAGTTTTACCCATTGTTAGTTGCACATGGCTAGTCTCTGATGCTTGGTGCTTTGCCACCAACCTGGAGGTGTGGGTATCTTTGAATATCAATACTCCCCTTCCTTCTGTGGTTCGGTCCAAGTTTTGGGGCTGAAAAGCATGGTATGAGGTATAACCTGGTAGTGCTGGTGTGCTCTCAGTAGCCCTGAACCAGGTATCTGTTACTGCACAGATATCGATGTTCTCCATGCTAAGGAGAGTTTCGAGTGCATGCATCTTGAGGTTTAGACTTCTGGCGTTGAGTAGCAGTACTCTTAGTTTCTTATACCTTGTGATACCTATGATGGTGGGTGTGTCATTTGAGCCTTGCCTAACAAAGGAACTATGGGGGTAGCAAGAGCCTTTGCCAATATCCAAAAGCCCAGGGGTGACAGGTGCAAGCCGTCCCTAGCGAAGCAGGTGGTTCAACAGAAGATGAGTATGTGAGGGTGTAGTGCCTGTGATTAGTTAGCAGTGGCATATATGACTGCTCACGTGGACAAATGCCAGGTAAGTCATATGCAATGTGTCCCAGGCAACGTACATGCGAACAGGACAAACAGTGACGTTCTGTCAAGTGAGACATGGACATACATATAGTAAGCTATGCAGATGTCACTAGGAGTCCACAGAAGCTCTGTAACTATGCATTGCAGGTGGGAACAGTATTCCAGGGTAATTGTAAGCAAACATGCATGCAAACAAAGCTACAGTAAGCAAGTGTGTTTGTCCTTCGACACACATTGTAAGTGAAGTTTGCCATGTCATATGTCATGGTTAGTATACTGTGCCTCCGTCTACCTGTGACATAACAGTGATACCCAGGGTAAACCTACCATCTCCCATCCACTCATCAAGATTCCTCTTGAGGAGAGTCGATGGGTGACTCTCTGGCTAACCTGTACTGGGAGTTTACTCAAGAGTGGGGGTGGCTTCTGTGTTATGGATCATTCAGTACAGCTTGTCCTATGTATGTCAGTGCTGGGGTTCAGGTCTCTCATGTGCATAGCTCACTGCCATTCAGATTGTACAAGGTGCAGCATGTTCATTGATTCCAGCTTGGACATGGCTTTATACATCAGGCACAGCTTGCCTCTGGGCGGGCAGTATGGCAGTGTGTGGAGATGCAGTTTGTTTAATCAGGCAACACATGGCATCTGTTCAAGCTCTTTGATACTCCTGGTGAGGTACTTTTGGGGTCTTTCCAGTTAATGGAGGTGTCTGCTGAGGTACATCCCACAGGGGCCATTGTAGTCAATTGTGACACTGATGAAGGATGACTGCAGAGCCACAATGACCTCCCCTGATCTAGATCTCACTACCTTCATGATTAGGTGGGTATATGGTATGTTTCTGTAACCACTACAGCCACATGCTTGTCCAATGCAAGATATCTATCAACTTGTGTCCCCAGGTCTCTTATTACATCTTAAGTACTTAATGGGTTAACACCTATGTGGTAATTGGTGGGTGCTTACTGTATATCCACAGGGGTTGACTATACACTTTTCTGCAATTAACTTGCTGACATGGCTATGGCACCAGTTGTCTGTTTCTATGTGGCCCTTTTGTGGGATGCTTGTGTCAGCTGGAGGGTCAGATATGGTGGCCAGTTTGTAGTCCTCTGCAAACTTGTTCAGACACAGTCCTTCCATGTTGGCCTGTACCTATGGGACATATATACCAAACAAGGGAGGTCCCAGGACCGAGCCTTGTGGGATGCCAGTTGTATCTGGTTTGTAGTCTGACATGGCTGCAGCATTTCTGACCGTCAGTTCTGTCCTTGGTCTGGTTTGCAACCTCTCTACTGACATAGGGGTTTATATTTAAGCTGGTGAACTTATCTATAATGAACACGTGGGGTATTGTATGGAAGCCTTTTGCGAGGTCCAGCTAGGCTGTGTGGACCACATTCCCCTCATCAATGACCTTAATGACTGTTTCAAATGAGTCAAACATTTTTAAGGGGCAGGATCTGCACTTAGGAAAGTCACACTGGGTAGGGTCCAGTGTCAGTAGGTCCCCAATATCTTTATGTCTGAGGTACATGCTGATCCTTTCCATAGCTTTGCAGACCAAGCTTGTCAGCATTCTGGGGTGGTAGTTTGCAGTATCCATTCAGGCAACACCTTTGTGGAGAAGGACCACTGTTGTTGTACACTGCTCTTTGTGTACATATCCTGTGGTAAGGCTGACATTGAGCAGTAGTGTTATTTGGCATTCCATTCTTCTTGGAGTCCATGTTGGACTCAGCCCAGGACACCATCTCATACCATTGATGCTGTGTGTTTTGCTTTGTAGATGCTGGCTGTTACCTCAGCATCTGCAATGTCAGGGGGCCAGCACTCTGCTGGGATAGATATTTTGCATTTGGGGGGGGGTTGCATTGCACCTGTCAGCTTGGATGTTGGCTATATGTGTGTGTGTTTGGTATGTTGTTTGTAATATTTGAGTGATTCAGAGCATATCTGTGAATTCCCAACAAGGTTCCTACCATCAACAAGAAAGCCTTGTGATTATCCTTAGTGTCCTGTACAATTTGTATCTTCATACGTTCATAGGTTCATACTAGGCTATCCACCCTAGGGCATTTCTAAGCCTAGCCAGAGTGTGTGTGGCTTTCTCCACCCCTTGCTATGTGAATATTATGGCCATTTATGATTTACATTACTGTGCCTCGGTCTGGATGTGACACAGTGAAGACCCCCAGTGTACATCTACGATCATCCATCCATTTGGCAAGATTCCTGTTGAAGACAGTCAGTGAGGGGCTCTGCCTAACATGGAGTGGGATTTCGTTCCAGGGTGTAGTGAGCCTCTGGGTTATGTATCTGTCCCTCCAGCACATCCTATTTCATTATGTGTTGAGGTTGACATCTCTCACTCTCACAGCTCTGATAGATTTGGGTTTTCTGGGGTGGAGCATGTCCATTACTCTTGTGTTGGACATGGCCTTGTACAACAGGCATGCAACGCCTCTGCATAGGCAGTATGTGACTGCATACAGCTGGGATGTCTACAGCCAGGCAGCATATGACAAATATTTGAGACACTTTATCCTCTTGGTGAGGTACCTTTGAGGTCTTTCTAACTGCTGCAGGTGTCGGGTAAGGTACATCCCAAATGAAGCATTCTACTAGATTATGGGTCTGATAAGAGAACAGTATAGGGGCACAATGACCTCTGTTGACATAGATGTGAATCCTTTCATTATACGGTGTCCAATATAGACAGTCTTCCTAGCCACGTTGGCAATGTGAGTGTCACATGACAGGTTACTGTCCACTTGTGTCCCTAGGTCCCTGATTACTCCTTCCATACATAATGGATTACCACCTATGTGGTAATTTGTGAGTACCTTGTTTGGTATTTGGTGAGACATTCATACTGTCCAGTGTCTTCAGGATGGCTGAGTGGGGTTCCTGTGTGTGAGAGTGTAGTCTGTAGCATGCTACAGACTGTACAGCAGTTTTGCCTATGGTTAGTTGCACATGGGTGGTCTCCGATGCTTCGTGCATTGTCAGTTACCTGGACGTGTGGGTGTCTGTGTGAATATGGATACTCCCCCTCCTTTTATGTTTTGGTCCAGGTTTTGGGGCCATAACGCATGATATGAGGTATAACCTGGTAGTGCTGGTGTGCTGTCAGGAGCCTTGCTGCAGGTTTCTGTCACTGCATGGACATTGATGTTCTTCATACTGGGGAGGGCCTCGGGAGCATGCATGTTGAGGTTTACACGTCTGGCATTGGGCAGCATTACCCTTATATTTCTTTCCACTTATGTTTTCTAGGGGGGTGGGTTAGTCTTTTCAGCCTTGCCTACAAAAGGCTCTATGGAGGTGGCAAGAGCCTTATCCAATATCCAGATGCCCAGGGGTAACAGGTGCAAGCCATCCCTGGCACAGCAGTGTGGCTTGTCAAGCATGAAATCCCAAGCAGACAGACATTGGATCCCCTTGGAATGACACCAGTAATTGTGCCACTTGTTAAAGCTGATCATTCTGTGTTTGTACTGTGGCATCATTCTTGGTGAGGGTAGGATGCTGCACACGGTCAGTGTCATACCGCCTGGACTACATAATCGGAGAGCTCATCTATGTCTCTTTTCATGTAGTCTGGGAGGTACATCTCAGGTCATTCACACCAGCATGGACAATGACTGCATCATATTTCTACTTGCTTTGGGGTGACCTGCATACTTGTGTTATGTGGCGTATTGTAGCAGCCTACAGGCAGCTTACTGTACCCTTTCCCTTGTTCAGTCTGGTGAGTGGGACAGCAGTGTGCCTGACTATGGAGTCACCTATTACAACTGTATCAGGCATGTTGTTTCTCCTTCTGGCCTGTGACTGTTTGGCACACCAGCTTTGTGTACTATGTGTTGCATGTGCTATGTTTGGAGGTAGTGGTTGCTTGTGTGTCTGCTTTGGAGGCCTCTGTTGATGTGGTGTGTTTGTAATTAGGGCCTCCGGGAATGTTTTTCTGTGTTTATGTCTTTGGTTTGCAGTTGTGATAGGTCTATGTGAAACTGGGTTTGTGGTGTGTGTGGTTACCTTCTCCTCCTGTCTAGTTTTGACAGTACTGAGTTGAGAGAGCTCAGCCTCCGGTTTGGATAAATGGTTGCATCTCTCACATATATTTGTATTTCTTGGGAGGAGGTGAGGGTTGTCTGTGTACATGGGGCAGGTGTAACATTGCCTCAAGATTCACAGATTCAACTTGTTGTAGCTGGCCTTAGTGGATTGTATGAGTGGACATATTTTATTGCCATACTACTGATCAGTGATTACTTCCCTTTTTATGTTTGCTCTATCATGCAGTAGCTTCCTCATTCTCTTGCATGGTTTGGTAATGGCTGGAGTCCACCATGCCAGATGCCTGCATGTATGGCATTGTGTCTTGGTTTTATTTGGGATTGCATAATCCATGCATTCCTGGCAGTGTTCATGGAATGCCTGTATAACAGGTTCTGAGGTGTGGCCCATATTTTGCACCTGCACAGGGCCTTTAATGGATTCCACATCAATTTGGAGGAGTGCAACTTTTGCTTTACACATGTTTTTCACTGTGGTTTTCTGGCCAGGGACTGTGGTCAGGATGTGTATATCCAGTGTGATTACTCTACGGTCTGGTCTTACCAGTGAGGGATACACTTCTCATCTTGCCATCCAGTACCCATGTTGCTGATTATCACATCCAGTATGCTTACCCCTCTTGTGGGAGTGGTACATTGTTCCTGGGCATTTTGGTTTATGGATTCTAGGCACTTTTGTCCTACAGTGTTGGAGCTAGAATAATGCTCCCAGTCTATGTTTGGGTATTTTCAGTCACCCAATATAATGTGGTTTGGAGGGCTTGATATATTCATGTATTCCAACATAGGCCAAGTGCAGTTACTGGTGTTAGGATGGTAGTCTGTAGCAGGCTATAAATTGGGAGGCAGTTTTAGCCACTGTTACTTGACCATGGCTAGTCCATGCTGCTTCTTGTTGTGGTACCAACATGGGGGTGTGGTTATCCTTGACAATTATTGCTAGTCACCCTCCTTTTGTAGCTTGTTCCATGTTTTGAGGCTGTATAGCACAGTATGAGGTGTAACCTAGTAGTGTTAGGGTGCTGTTGTGAGCCTTGACCCAGTTTTCTGTTACAGGACAGATATCAACATTCTCCATACTGGGGGAGTTTAGACTGCATGCATCTTGCTGTTTAGACTTCTGGCATTGGGTAGCATTACATCTAGGTTGTTATCCCTTGTGATAGCTATGGAGGTGGGTTTGTGTTTTGAGCCTTACCTATTCAAGGCACGCTGTGGGTAACAACAGCCTTTGCCAGTATCCATATGGCCAGGACTGATAGGTGCACGCCACCCCTAGCAGGTGGAGCATCATGTCATGCTCAGCATGTCATCCCAGGCTGGCACACATTGGATCCCCTTTCACTAACAGCAATACTTCAGCCAATTATTGCAATTGATCATCTCATCGTCATATTGTGGCGTCATGCTTGGTGAGGATAGGATGTTAGTCAGGGTCATCAACTTTGCATATACTACATGGTGTTACATTGCTTAACACATGGCATTCATGCCTCAGGTGGTGCTGCAGGGCTGCCTCTGTCGGATGCACATACTACACTCCCTGTACATGTTTGAGAACAGGTTATGTCATTTTAGGCATCCCTGTTATTATATGAGTGAGTCAGAGAGGGGTATCATTCCCAGGGTTCCTACTGAGCCAGTGTATGTGCTATGTGTTGCCTCTTTGCCATGGCCAGGGCATACTGGGCACGCCTCCTTCTGCCTACTGGGGCAGGCTCAGGTTGTTCCTCCTCTGAATCACGCTCTGCCTGTGATGGCCTTGGCAATGGTGGGGGGCTGTTTGGCCCAGCCCTATGCTGGTCCTGCTGCAGCTGTTTTCGCAAAATCATATTATGTAGCATAGCACATACAAGGACAATTTGGGTACATGTAGTTGGTGAGTACTGCAAGGCTCCACCAGATGTGTCCAGACACCGGAACCGTGACTTGAGCAGCCCAAACACACGCTCTATTACATTACGTGTTTGTGCGTGTGCCTCATTATGGCGTTTCTGTTCAGGTGTGTGTGTGCATTTCTGATGGGTGTCATCAGCCACGGCTCCAGTGCATAACCTGCATCCCCCACTAGGTGTCCATGTGGGATGTCTCCATTGGCAAATGTCTGGTACAGCTGCGTCAAATGCCAGATATGGGAATCATGGTAGCTCCCAAGGCAGCCAGCACACACATTCATTATTATGCCCTGGGCATCACACACAACTTGGCAGTTGATGGAGGGGAAGCCCTTGTGGTTTATGTAGACCCTACCCTGCTCACCAGCTGGTGCTTTGATGCATATGTGCGTGCAGTCTATTGCACCCACTACCTCAGGGTATTCCGCTATTTGCTGGAAGAGACGCATATTGCTGGCCAATACCTCATGGGCATTGGGGAAATATACATGATCACTGACATGTGCTGACATGGCATCCAGGAACTGGTGCAGTACCCTGGAGGCTGATGCCTGTGATATCCCCATCATATCACCAGTTGGTCTCTGGAAGGTACCTGTTGCTAGTATTCTTAGGCCAGCACATACCTTGGTTTCCACTGGGATGGATTCCCCTCTGTTGGTTCTCTGTGTGAGGTGTGGCCTGCACAGCTCGACAATTTGCTGCAGGAGGTCTCTGTCCACTCTATAGTGCTCCACTATCTCCAGCTCATGTAACCTGTGGTAGGTGACCCTGGGCCTGTACACTCTTCTCCGTCTCCTCACTGTGGGTTGTCTGGCACCATTTGCATTGTCACCACCCTCAGCAAGTTGCCTATGTCTCATTATGACAGCTTATAGTCCCTAGCATTTCTGCTCTGAGTTCAGGTTTTTCAGTTTTCACTTCTAATAGCTTACTCCCGTCTTGCAGTGTCTCTTGAGAGAAACATCCTGCACTGCTGTTTGCAGAGTTTTAAGTGCTTGGCTGGGCTACTATTCTGCCTGTGCAATTGCCTGCTTCTAATTGTTTTCACCTGCTAGCTCCAGTAGTATTCCCTGCTAGCTTCCTACTAATTCTGTTGCCTCCTTTTTCCTCTCTGTTTCGTCAGGGGGGAGCAACGCGCATATCTTGTGGCACTCCTCTTTCCATGATATGTGTCTGACATCTGTCATGTAACACTGACCTCCAATGAACTGCATTTCTTTCTGCCATTCCCCCCTGTGATGTCACCTGTCTCCTACTCTGTTCTTCCCCCTTATGTAACTCCTACACTACTCAGAATGTGCTCATTTGCTATGTGACAGTGGGATTCAGTATTCTAACACTCATTTACATCAGATTGCCTACTAATGCTTAGTTGCATGTCTTAGACTCAGCTTCCCCCTTAGCAACCACTAAACGGTGGCCATGTTGCTTTTGGTCTGCTGGTCCCTGCATTGTAAATCCATGTATCGCATAAAACCCACATTTGTGGGTTTATAACCTTCATTTTTATGTTTTATATAATGCAGCCCGTTTGTGCGGGGCTGCGCTGCATTTAAACATCGGCAATCGCCGAAAAAAAAAATTTATTTCTCATATTTGCATCAGGGTACCTTGCCAATGGCCACATATTTGGCCATTGGCATGCTGCCTGACACATATGCACCCTTTATTTGGAGCTGACATGGCTCCATTGTGTTTTTTGCAGAAACGTACTCAGTTGTCAACTGAGTACATTTCTGCAGCTAAAATGGCTCTTACATGGGCTGGTTTGGGCTTCGTGGATCGCTAATCTACCTCATTTGCATGCCTTTCAGCTGCAAATGAGGTGATTAGCATATCCACGCCCACTCCGTGTAAGAGACGTTTTAGCTGGTCTCTTACACAGAATTTCGGGCTGTTCCTTTATTGCGAGGGCTGCATGGAGTCTTACACTACTCTTAGCATCCGTGCAAGCCTTCGTGAATCCTGCCCATAAACTACAATGTATAAATGAATAAACAGCTCACACCTTATCTTGTTCTCATTATAAATTCACATTTCAAGCTAATTATCTGACTTATTCTGGAGGGGAACATTCCCCTCCCCCTGCCAAACTATCACTACAACTCTCTTTGTGGCATTAAATCAAAAGCACCCTTCTTGTAAGTCAAACAAATTCTGTTAAAAAAATCCAGAAATTGATAAAACAACAAGCTCTTAATGATTTGTCTTACCAAGAAACTGTTTTTTTTAAACAGCTAGCAGGATGAAGATAAATGAATGCAGATAAGGCTGGAGCATATTGGTTAATGTTCAAAATTGAAAAAAAAACCCTCCTTTAACTGTTATTTTAAGACTGATATTGCGGATGTTAATTGATTTATTTTTACATGACTAATTTGCAATGCAAGTTAATTTTAGAACTGTAAGAATAAGCGCATCATGCATTAGAAATGTATGAATGAATATATTACAGCATTATAACTGTGGAAATTAATATATCACAGCACTGGACCAAAAAGAATAAATATACCACAGCATTAGAATTTTAGGAATGAACACATTGCAGCATTAGAATTGAAAGAATAAATGCATTAGAATTGTAAGAATGAGGGCATCACAGTTTTAGGACTATAAGAATGAATACATCTTTTATACACGACTTGGAGAAGTGTGGAACTGGGGGTAACTAGCTTTTCATCAAAAAGGAAAGAGAACTAAATTATTTTAGTTATTTCAATTCTGATTAAATATTTAAGTCAAACTTATAGCAACTTGTGTGGTAAAACTACTTTGTACTTTTCTACTCTCTTCTCTTTGCATTTTAGTTTGTTCTGAGACCTTAGTCTTGTATTTTAATTAGCAGTTGTGAGAAGGTTGTGTTTCTGCATTATTCTTCACTTCTATTTCTACAAGTAAAATTAGAATTATTTTAAACCCTGCTGGGCCATAGTCTTGTGGTTTAATTCACAGTTGTGTCAGGACTGTGTACTACTACAGCCAGATTTGTGCATTACTCATTTACTAATGCATTTTTTTCCATAAACAGTGTTACTGGAAGTTTTCTGCATAGCCGGGTGCCTTAAAGTATAGTAGACGTTCAATAGTGAGAGAACTGTCTCAGCTCCAGTCTGTGCTTCAGTGCTTTTATATTCTGGTTCTCATTTAGCTGCTTGCATTCTGTGTCTGTCCCACCCCCCCCCAACACATTAAGCTAAATTTTATGAAGGTGCTCCAACATTGCCTTTATTTGACTGGATGCTAAATTTCCAACCAGTCCACCCTTTTACTGTTGTTGTTTTATAGGTGTGTGCCTTTAACCTCCACCCCTTATGATTATTTGATTTCCAAAGTCCTCCCTCCCCTCTTTCATTGCTACTGACTGTTGTATAAGCTATTTATGTACTCTTCCCACCCATTGTTTTCCACAGACCCATGATACTGAGTGCTCACCCAGCAAGCCAGTATTGTCCCTGAGTAAACCTCCTTTATTACATGCTATCTCCTGGAGCTTAGCAAAGACTGGAGTCCTAGCCTGCATTCCAGATGTGTTTTATTTATGTCCAGTGCCATCCAAGTAAAGTTAATCACCTTTGATTGCTAAATCACACAAGTTATTTTGAGTAATTGCTGTGGTTTCCTTCTTGTTTGTGTGCATTTCACTGATTTTTTTTTTTTGGGTAAAAAATCAGTGTTCCAGTCACGATTACTGCTGTAAGACTGTTTTGAAATTGCCTTCAGTAAGGGGTTTCCAGCCAGTTGTTTAAGTAGTTTGTGTTAACATTGCACTTGTGGGTCTCTTCTACTGTGTTTTTAAATTAGTAGAAAGGGGTTTATTCATCTTTTGGCAGGGGGGTTTTGCCTGCTCTATCTGAGGTTGGAAAAGTACAAACAGACTCATGGTGTAGTCATTTTATTAGCCAGAGGGCTGATTATTTAGTTTTCTGGTTTTTTTTCTGTGCCACTATAAGTTTTGCGCATTTGCTTGGGTTAGCAGTACCTTCTACAGTAGCAAACCCCTAGAAAGCAAATTTTCCCTGTAGAACAGTCCATAAAACAGTAACCTTTAAAGCAGCAATATAACGCAAATACCTTGTGCACTGACAAGCTTAGAGCAGCTAGTTGGGTGTCGAGTGGCAATACCTACAGAATTAGTCGAATTCAGTTTTGTGTAAACATTAAAGTTAGTAGAATTTAGTACTATTTAGCATAATCTGCTCCAATCCAATAAAGCACCCTTATTAGTCTGTACCAACAAAGCATCCTTAATACCCTTCTAACACCGATAATCCGCACCCTTGTAGCTCACAAATCAAAGAACTGGATAGCATGGGTATGCAGTTTCCTAACTTCCCTGTGGCCAGCTTGGTAGACATGGGCATCTTGAGACAATGTAGCAATTATCTCACATTTACTGATAACCACTTAATCCTTAAAGAGCAGACACAATATGTCCCAATATGCCCAAAGGCACTCAGAAAATCATCATCAACAACTTAATTTTCTCCTATTTTCTACATTGGGTCAGGCTGTCATGTTGACTGTCACCATCTGTCTCTGTTCAATGCCACTCTCCTGCCTTCTTCAACACTTATGCCCAACTTTTACAGGTCTTCTCTCATACAATCTATCAACCTCTTTGTTGGACTTCCTTGTTTCCTCTTGCCTTCTTTCCATCTGTCCCAAATCTTCTTCACCACATTGTCTTCTGCTTTTCTGCACATGTGCCTAAACCACAGTAAACTGTTCTCTTTGATCTTTTCTGCAATTGGAGCTATGTTAACTTCTGTTCTTGTGTCCTAATTTCTCTATCTGCCAGACAGTATGCACCCTACCACTCATCTCAGGCAATTCATTTCTATCACCTCTACGTTCCTCAACTGCTCTGTCTTTACTGCCTGTAGTACTGGTCGCATCACTGTTTTATGCAACTTCATTTTCAGCTTCTTTGGTATGCTTATGTCCAATATTACACCTAATACTATGTTGCAGTTGGCTGCAACCCCTCTTATTCTAGCTTTGACCTCCTCATTCAGACCTCCCTTCAGCTCAACCACCCCTCCCAGATACTTGAAGCTGTTAACCTGTTCCACTACTTCCCTTCTATATCAATTCTCAGCTTCTCCTGAACTCTGCCATTTGCTGCCACTGCAACTGTATTATTTGGGCACAGTCTCATTCCATGTGCCTTCAGTTTTTATTCAAATAGATGCCCCACATGCAGCAGGGCATCCTCCTGAGGTACCTGCAACTGCTGTTGAGGGGAAAGGACACTGGTGTAGACCCCCAGGGGTGGCGCCACATGGCCAGAGGAGAGGGCATAGCAACCCCTCGCAAGGATTGCACCTTCTCCCTCCCCCTCCCATGTGGGTAGTCCATCACATTGGGGGTGTGTGGCAGACTGCACTGTTGGGCCGGGTGCCCCAACTGTGGCTGTCCCCTTGGGATGGCAGAGAAGCGCCCGCACCTCCTGATGCGTGGACAGAACTCCCTCCCTCCTGCCACCTGGATAAGTGGGGGATTGACACCACCCTGCCTCTTGATCCCCCTCTCTCATCCCCAGAGAGTCATGGGCTCAATCCTTCCATGGAGAGATAAAGAGAGAGACACACATAGATGGTCAGGGATGCTGAGCGAGGAGTGGCAGTACTCAGGGACGGCACCATCCCTTGATCCCCTGCGTTAATGATCCTTCCTCAGGTTTACCTATGGAAACCTTGTTATGACTTTTACTTCCTCTAGATAGTCAAGTTTGATCATCTTCTCAGTGCACCTCCAGGGCCGTGATCGACTCCAGAGGGGCAGATACAAGGACCTCACTAAACCATCCAATCAGTAGTAGCAATGGGCAGTGTGTACAATGGGTAGGGACTTAATCAACATGAGCTTATGACCCACAATTACTGGAATTCCTCATTTGTGGGGAATAATTGCAATCTCCGGTCCCTATCATGAATGGAGTTCAGCGGACTAGCTGGACCTGTCAGCCAAAGGTAGACACATGCTGATCCATTCAGTGCAGCATGTGCGCAGCCTCAGACATCTAAGGATATCATGGACCTGTTTTTGCTCATGTGGCTAAAAGCCACTTGTCCCTCTAACAAGCTGGAGATGACCGCACAGGGCCGCATGACTAGTTAGCATTGTAGAGTCACATTCATTATTGGAATTAACCAGACAAATCACTCCACCAAGAATGGCCATGCGCCACCACCCACAGAATTGAGAAAGAGCTATCAATCTGTCAATCCTTTCCGTGTCTGGGACAGGTGAGGTTTCCCATGTTGAGTCAAATTAAGTCACAACTTCCACTCCTGGTGGTGCCTTTCCATCAATTCCTTTAAGTTTCAGCTTTGCAACCATACTCCACCTGGAACCCAAAGACTTTGGTTTCCTGGAAGCTCCTTGTTGGGTCATGAGAATAACACCACCAGATCGCTAGCCGGCATCGTTTATGGTCAGAACTACAACAGCATCTGATCATCTTCGAGCAAGATTGAAGTTAACCTTCTGTGTTCCAATTTCTACTGTTAAAATATATACATTTAAAAAGTTACAATAGTGTATGTACATTTCTAACTAACTAAGAAATCCACTGGACAAGTTGAACAGGATCCAAAAAAGATGTACAAGTTTTTAGCAAAATAACAACTTTAACATTGCTTTCGTCCCAAAACAGACTTCCTCAGAACCAACAACAATACAAACAGAAATGAGCCACTATGTTTCTTAAATACAACTTGCCACATCTAAAATTGGTAATCAAATATGCTAATAAAGTTAATTAACCAGTCTAACAATTATAAACCCCAAGAAAGTCTTGATGTATATAAAAGCAGCAATAAAAAACATAATACTAAACATGTAAAAATTGTTTTAAAAACCTTAGTTAAAATCTTAGTTATTTGTTGGTTTGGCCGCTTCATCCTTTGGGAATCTTGCTGTGGTATGTACATTTCTGTTCTCTTCCACCAGAGCACACTGTGATTACATTTTAAGCACTCTGCAAAAACCTTTTCAATACACACTTCTGTACCAATTTGATATACACATGACATACAGTTCAAATACAGTTGCAACACAAGCATCCTACACAGATCACATTGATATTCACAAATGACACATAACCATTTACAAAACTCCAGATAGCTGTACTGGCAGTATCTCCTTTTGCCACAGTTCTATGTAAATCATGTTGATATTCACAAATGACATATAATTATTTACAAAATTCAAGATAGCTCTGCTGGCAGTAACTTCGTCATAACCACGTACGTGTATTTACTCGAATTTACTGTCTTCATGACATGTGTCAGTTCCCTGCCGCTGTTTACAATGAATAAGATACATGTGCTGACTTGTAATTTGATGTATGAGCTTTAAAGTTTTGACATTTAAACTGCATTATCTCTTTAACCATCTAGTACGTGATTATGTTCTAGTATTTACTCAATCGTGTTTTGATTTAATGACATATATTCTTTTTTATTTTTCAGCTCTTCTACTATACTTCCTTTGATGGTGTCCCAGGCTGCGTCTTGCACGAACTACAGAACGAACTAATCCCCCACCTAAGCACACTGTTCAACCTCAGCCTCTTCACAGGCTATGTGCCCATAGAATGGTGCACAGCAACGGTTATTCCACTCCACAAAAGAGGGGCCACAACTGACCCTGGTAACTATCGCCCCATAAGCCTGAATAGCCTAGTCTGCAAGGCAATGGAGCACATCATCATGGAACTCATTAACAAAGACATTGGGAACCTCCAAACACTTGACCCGACCCAGTTTGGCTTTGTTAGGGGCAGATCATGTCTACTAAACCTGGTTGACTTCTTTGAGACAGTCACCAAGGACATAAACAAAGGAAAGGTTGTTCATACAGCCTACCTTGACCTTGCCAAGGCTTTCGACACCATTCCCCACTCGGGTATTACAGAAAAACTCACCAGCCTGAGCATAAACCCCTACGTCATGAGATGGGTCACATGGTAAGAATAGCAGGCTCCAGGTCTGACTCTAAACCAGTCACAAGTGGTGTCCCGAAGGCTCAGTCCTGGGACCCCTACTCTTTGGCATATACCTCTCGGAAGTACAGGCAAACACAGGAGGACTATGGCTAACCAAGTTCACCAATGACTGAAAACTGGGAGCCATAACTGACTCTCCAGCTGACATGGACATCCTCCAAAAGGGCCTTACTGATATGGACACCTGTTATTAAAGTCATGGCCTCAAGCTAAATGCCAAAAAATGCATAGTCATCCCGTTTGGGAAAAACAAAACACCCATGAATTACCACATAGGTGGCAGCCACCTTAATACAGAAGAGGTAATAAGAGATCTGGGAACCCAGGTAGATAGTAATCTCTCCTTTGACAATCATATTGCCAAAAGTAGCTAGGAAATCCATCTATGTGGCCCATCTAATTACTAAAGGGTTCGCATCTAGAAATAAAGAGGTTATAGTGCTCCTGTACTCGTCAATCATCAGACCCATCATAGAGTACAATGCCCCATTTGGGATGTACCTCACAAGACACTTCCAGCAGCTGGAGAGACCACAAAAGTACCTCACCAAGAGGATTACTGGCCTCAAACATATGTCCTATGCAGCCCGACTGAAAAAACTCCGGCTGTACTCAGTGGCATATCGCTTACTCAGAGGTGATCTCTGCCTGACTTACAAAGCCATGTCCAGCTCAGAATTGATGGACATGCTCCACCTAAAGAAATCCAAGTCACTGCGAGCCACTTGCTCTAGTGAGCTAAACCTCACCACAACAATAAATAGAACATGCTGGAGGGATAGATTCTTGTCACAGAGACTCCCCATGCTTTGGAACAGAATTCCAAACTACATTAGCAGAGCCCCTCATTAACACTCTTCAACAGAATTCTTGACAAGTGGATGGGTAACAGAAAATACACCCCTGGGATCACTTCATTGGCTCTGCTTGACAGGGGATCAGTTAATTAATCAATGGGGCAGCGATAGCCGACACACTCTGGCTAGGCTTATAAATGCCCTCGGGCAGATAGCCTAGTAACTACCTATAAACCCATGAACCTATGAAAAGTTTGACATTCCTGCTTTGTAAACAAAACAGACAAATAAAAAAACATGTTTGTAAGACAGCCTTAAGGGAACATCAGTTTAGATGCAGGAATAATCAAATTCTCAGTGTTCAAACATAAGAAAATGATCATATTTAAGTATGTATGCTGTCTACTAAACAACAGATCAGACAACAAAAAATATGTACGGTCGCCCTAACAACAGTTATAACAGTGCTGTTGCATACCATCCCTGGGATTCAGAAACAGGCTGACTGTGATGGTGTTTACCATGTAACATAATTAGTGATTCCACATGAACCAGAACAGGACCAGTGAAGAGGGAAAGAAAGTCACAATAGTGGCTGTGCACTGCAGTGAGCACAAGTTTCAAATGTGGGTAGTGTATGGGCATCTGTGCATTCACATGTGTGCAAAAGTGATAAAATCAGAAAAGAAGCCAGCACCCTTAAAGGGCTTACCTCACACTTTAAATGTATTTTTTGCCTAGATGAAGGGTGAAAATGAGAATACAGTGCAGCTGGATATAGAGGGAAGCACACAAGAAAAACAGGTAAGGACTGCATCTGCCCCGCTCACCTAGTAGTCTCTTTTCAGGGAAGACCTAAGGGGATATTTATTCTACTAGTGGAAATTGGGCCAGGGCATCAGGGGAACTTTCCCTGCTCTTTTCAGTAGGTGCCATGGAATTTTTACATCTGCCTGAGCTACTATCAAGTCAAGCAGATGGGGTTTTGATTTAACCTTTCACCTGAAGGATGATGCATTCAGAGGTGCTGCACCCCTATTATTCTGCAATCCACCTAGCTGGTGTGGGAATAGAAAAATGCACTATGCTGCCTGCTGCACTGCAGACATGACAATATGATGGGTGAGACACAAAGGAGGGATAACTTTTTTCTGGAACACATGCCCATTACTCTTTTCAAAGAAGGAAAGTTGGGTAAAGGATGTAAAGAAAGGTGAAGGCATGGTAAAATGGTGAAGTGAGGTAGTGGGGCAAACACAAAAACTCATAACACAGTATGGGCATGGAGAGAGTATTTAGAGAGAAGAGGCAGAGAAAAGTGGAGGATAAGTTACATAAATAGGTGGTTGGCCTGGAGAGGCACAATTGCAGAGCCATTGATCCATAAGGTACTGCTTTAGTTGCATTTTAAAGGACTTTGTGTGTTGTCATACTTTAACAGGAGTGGAATATTCCAGATCCTGGAGAGGTACAAGGAGTACAGCGAGTCCCTAGAAAAGCTATATGATTTGCTGGGGACAGTAACATTTTTTCTGCTGGGTAAAGTGGTCTGCTAGGTGCATAGAGCTGGAAAATATTATTTAAGCTTTGACATTTGTCTGTCTTGTAGATGAGTTTGTGGACAGTGTCTAGCTGTGAGAGAGGACAGAGATAGTGTCTTACTTCCAGCTATTCAAGTCACTTAAAGGCAGGACAGTGATGAGACCTGTAACGTTGAATAGTTACAAATCTGGCTATTTTATTACAGCACTCAGCTACTAGGGAACTAGGGAGAGTTGGGAGCCTTGAAGATTGACTGGAATGGGAGCTGCGAGCAGCAGTGTTGGCATGACCAAGGGCACAGACATATACTTCCTAGCACTGTCTGTGACATGTGGTTTGGCCTCTCATACTTTAATTTCTCCGAGTGTTATGAGCTTCTTATTAAATGAAAAAATAGACTGCATTTATAAATAATCATATGATTAGAATGCAGAAAATTAGTATTATTTCATTCTGTGATGTTAGCTAAGAATGCTGTTCTCAGCACCTACAATGTGCCCAGAATTGTTTAATTCTGTAGTTCATACAGTGTTACATGTATTGGTAGCATATCTAAGTATGATTGTATTTTTTTATTAGATCTGTCATTCCTACTACTATTGGAACTGTCTGGGTATGTTTCTGCCACATTGTTCTCATTTCTGCTTGCCAATCCTGGCATTTTATGACTTTGTGACTCTTGGTACATAAAACACTGTAATCACTGGGTGTAGTAACTTCAATGACCAGTGTTGCTTTTGTGTATTTTTTTCATGGATTACTTTTGCTGGTTTTCTTGTATCTATTCTGTGAACTGCTGGTAATGTGTGATCTCATGTGATGTAATCTTCAACATTCTCTAAAATGTTATGTGGTTCGTGTTTCCAGTGCTTCTCAGCTGGTTCTGTATTGTAGTGTTTGCATAATCCTCAAAGCTGCAGTCTTCTTACATTATTGTGCCTTTGTGTATCACACCCAGCAACAAAACATGCAACAGTTTCCAGTCCTGTCTTACAGAACCTGTATTTGTTTCTGCAGTGTTTCAAATGACTGTTTTAACCAATGTGTATACAAGTTTATTCTGCTGGACCACCATTATTAGCCTTTCATCTTTTGGTTTCAGACCACATCTCCTAAACCATCCCTGTGTTAAAACTTAGTCCAGACGAGGTGTATACCTGCCAGTATATTTGTGGACTTTTCCTTTTTTTCTCATCTGATGATTCTCTTTTTATTCTTTAATTTATTATTTGGTACATTAAGATGCTGTCTGTTTTTTTTGTATACTTTTGATTTAATTTCCATTCCTGCTTTATTGCAAAATGCTTCTGCTAAACTAAGCAAAGATGTCATCTTAGACTTCTCCTCTTATTTTAAAACTTTCAGTATGTTTGGATCGGATGAGGTCAGCTGATATGTATGCAGTCCCATGACTGCAGATCTGTTTTGGTTTCACTTCACATCCCCTTAACTATTCCTGTGTTAAATCTTAGTCGACGTGAGGCTGCTCCAGAAGATATCTATGCTTGCCACTATATCTGTGGACTTTTCATTCTTTTTATTTGTTAAGCATGAAGTACTTTTCTTGTTTTTCTGTCCTGTTGTTTCAATACTTGTTGGAGCCAATCACCTCAAAACTGTACGTTAAAACAGAAAGATCAAATTGGTTTATAGTTTGGACTTTATCCCTAGATGTCAAGGAAGTTTTCAGTATTAATTTTAGTCTTCTGAAGTATTCTTTACTGAGTTATTGTCTTATTTATTCATGTTTTATTGACAAATGCTTAGCTATTCTCAACTATTTATAGCAAATGCTCAGTGGTGTCTGGGTGGGGGTTGGTCTGGGGAGGGAAATGCCCCTTTTTGGAACGGGGAAAAACACACTACAGGATGCTTTTTCCCCAAACACTGATGATGTCAGCACCCTATAAGTACAGCAGGAGAAGAGAAACCTCCCAGTAATGAATAGCGCTCCACTAATGCATCTTTTGTTCATAACATAGTTAGGTAGAGGTTTAAATCCTGCAAATGCTGTGTGGGTGGGGGTTAGTTTTGGGGCAAGTCTGTATAAAAAAAAATTTCCCTTTTTGGGAACTAGGAGAACACAATACAGGATGCACTTTTCCCTTTCTAAACACTGATGATGTCAGCACCCTATAAGTACAGCAGGAAAAGAAAACCTCCAGTAATGCAAATAGGTTTTGCTAATGCTGTCTCAAGTGTCATAACATAGTTAGGTAGGGTTTGAATCCTGCAAATGCTAAGTGTGTGTGGGAGGGTTAGTGTTTTTGCAAGTCTGTATGAAAAAATGTCCTTTTGGCAACTAGGAGAACACACTACAGGATGCACTTTCCCCCTTTCTAAACCCCGATGATGTCAGCACCCTATAAGTAAAGCAGGAGAAGGAAAATTTTTCCAGTAATGCTAATAGTCCCTGCTAATGCCGTCTCGAGTTCATAACATAGTTAGGTAGGAGTTTGAATCCTGCAAGTGTGTGGGGAAGGGGGTGGTGTGTGGGGCAATTACATGTGTGAAAAACCCTTTGCCAACCAGTAAAACCCCACCAGCTGCTGCATTTCCCAGTCTCTACACAGAGATGATGTCAGCACCCTACAAGTGGGAAGGGGGAAAATCTCCCAGTAATGCAAATACCCGCTCTGTTTGTGTCCCCACTACTGTCATAGCACAGTTAGTTATGGCTTGTTTCCCAGACATGTCAGTTTTTTTGTCACACAGAATGCCCATGTGTATGGGTTTTTGTTCACAATAATGCATGACATCGATTAAACCAGTAATGGCAATGGACACAGATGATGTATGTGGGGCCAAATAAAATATGTACCTGTGACCTTCAATAGTTACCATGTCTGAACCCCCACATGTGAATACATGGTATTTGCACTGGATAACATTATGACTGTGGTCTTCTGTGGGCCATGTGGTATGTGAATACAGTGTGATATGAATGGTATCAACCTAGCAGGGATACACATCTGGTCTGGGGCATATAGTCTACATGTTGTTGATGAACAGGTGCTGCATGTTTTCACCTGTTGTGGGAGTGGTAAAAGTTTTTTGCAATGCAGTGACTACATGCTAGGAACCTTTCAGCTAGGGTGTTGTATACAGTAATTCATCAGCATTCAGTATGTCAGCATTCCTGGTGAGGGTATGATGCCAACCAAGGTCAGGGTCATACCAGCCTGTGCCACATGCTCAGAGAGCCTTCCATGTTCCCTATCATGGCCCAGGGGGGTACATAACAGGTCAGCCATAGTGGCATGGACAATGACTGAGTCATATGTGTCCATCCCTTTGGCCTGTATGTTTTTATGTGGTGAACCATAGTGCCCCGGGGCATTTTGGACCTTCACCTTGTCCAGCCTGGGGGCTGACCTCACTGTACCAGACAATGTACCTAACACAACTGTAGCGGGTGTTTGTCTGAAAGGCTGTGACTGTTGGACACAGGTTTGTGTGCTATTTTTATCATGATGTGTTCGGGATACTTGCCTGTTGCAGCTGCAGAGGTTTCTGCGCTCAGGCAGGATGCTATTCTTAGGCCCCAAAAATGGCCCAGTGTGTTCAGCTTGTATTGCTGTCAGTGTAGGTCTACATCAGACTGGTATTGTAGTCACTGTAGTATTTCATGCCACCTGACAGGTTATGCCAGTACTGGTTCAGAGTGCTTAGTCCCCAGTTTGGCTATGTGGTTCCATCTCATACATGTGTTTCGTCCATGTGTAGGGAGGGGGTTGACTGTGTACATGTGGCAGCTGTGACATTGCCACATGACCCACATATTCCACAACTGTACCATGGGGTGACTGACAACTGACCTTTGCACATGCTACCATAGTATTGTGATTTGGTGATTAACAGCACAAAGGGCCAATGGGGAACAAGGTACATAGGTTCATAGGTTCATACTAGGCTATCTGCCCTAGGGCATTTAAAAATGAGAATGTGTTTTGTGCCATCCATTAAAATTTATCTTGCTATCCCCTTTTGAGGTTAGTATACTGTGCCTCTGTCTAACAGTGACACAGAAGTGATACCTGGGAAAACCCTGTTCCCATCCACTCATCAAGATTCCTCTTGAAGAGAGTCAATGAGGAATCTGCCTAACCTGGATTTATTTTATTGGGTGAAGGAGCCTCTGGATTATGAATCTGTCCCCCAGCATTTTATTTAATTCAGTGCTGAGGTTCAAGTCTTGTAGCTTGGGATTTGGATATTCTGGGTACACATGCCCATTAATTGGGTTTGACATGGCTTTATACATCGGGCCCGATCCCTCTGGGGGTATGCCACTGAGTAGGGCTGGAGTTTCTTAAACCGGGCAGCATAGGGCATCTGTTTGGGCCCTTTGATCCTCTGGGTGGGGTACTTTGGGGGTCTTCCCAGTTGCTGCGGGTGTCGGGAAGGGAACACCCAAAAGGGGGCATTGAACTCAATTAGGGGCCTGAGGGGGGAGGAGAAAGGGGGCACGATGCCCCCCCCTGATCTAGATGTGAACCCCTTCATGATTGGGGGGGCTATAAAAAATGTTTTTCAACCACTTTGGCCATTTTAAATGAAAATTGCTATCAACGGGTCCCCAGGCCCCTAATTACTTCTTCTTTTAATGGATTACCACCTATGTGGTATTTTGTCACTTTTTTTTTCCCAAAAGGGAATGACTATACACTTTTGGCATTCAGCTTGAGGCCATGGCTCGGGCACAAGTTGTCTGTTTCTATGGGCCCTTTTGGAGGATGTTGGGGCTGGAGAGTTCATTTTTTGCCAGTTTGCAGTCATCTGCAATTTGGTGACAGTCCTTCCATGTTGGCCTGTACCTCTGATAAATATATACCGAAAAAGAGAGGTCCCAGGACTGAGCCTTGTGGGACACCACTTGTAACTGGTTTGGAGTCTGGCATGGCCCCAGCAATTCTAACCATGTGGGTTCTGTCCTTGAGCCAGTGTGCAATCCATCTGTGACATAGGGTTTATATTTAAGCTGGTGAGCTTCTCTAGAATCCCCAGGGGGGTATTGTATAAGGTTTTTGAGGTCCAGGTAGGCTGTGTGGACCACCTTCCACTTGTCAATGGCCTTGGTGACTGTTTCAAAGAAATCAACCAGGTTTGAGGGCAGGATCTCCCCCTTAAAAAAGCCAAACTGGGTATGATCCAGTGTCTGTAGGCCCCCAATATCTTTATTTATGAGGTCCATGATGATCCTTTCCATAGCTTTGCAGACCAAGCAGGGTTTTGGGGAAATAGTGTCCAGGACCCGGGAGGCACCACCTTTCTGTAGAGGGACCACTGTTGTACCCCACTTTTTACATATCCTGTAGTAAGGCTGGGATTGAACAGTAGTTTTATGTTTGGGGGGCTCTTTTTGGGAGTTCATGTAGGACACAGCCGGGACACTGTCTGGTCCCATTGATGCAGTGTGTATTGCTTTGGAGGGGCTCTTACCTGAGCATCTGAGATGTCAGGGGCAGCACTCTGCTGGGAAAAATATTTGCCCTTTCAGTGTATGGGGGAAGTTTGCTGAACCTGTCAGCTAGGATGTTGGCAATGTCTGGGGTTTGGTGTTTCTATTGACATTTTGGACTACCTCTGAGCATATCTGGGAATTACCACCCAGGTTCCTAACATAACTAAACCCTTTGTGATGATGCTTAGTGTCCTGTGCAATTTTTTTGGCTGGCCTTAGACAATCTTATGAGTGCTCGAAATTTTTTGCTAATACTGATCAGTGATGCCTTTTTTGGGATTTTGCTGTATGATTTAGTAGCTTCCTCCTTCTATTGTATATTTTTTTATGGCTGGGGTCCACCAGACAGGCGCCGGAGGATTGGGTCTTGGTTTTATTGGGATCCATGATCCATGCATTCCTAAAGGTGTCCATAGAATGCATTTATAGAGGTTTCTGTGGTCTGGGCCGTATTTTCCACAGGCCCGGGGGCTTTGAAGGTTTCCACCTCAGTTTTGAGAGTGTGTTTGCTTTGAGTTGTTCACTGGGGTTTTTCTGGGCAGGGGTGGGGTCGGGATGTGAATATCCAGTGTGATTGGTTTATGGTCTGATCTTACCAGTGGGATACACTTCTGGTCTGGAGCATAGAGTCCCCATGTTGGTGATGATCAGGCCCAGTATGTTTTCCTTCTTGGGGGGTGGTAACAAGTTGTTCCATAGCATTTGGTTCATATATTCTAGGAATCTTTGGGCTGGGGTGTTGGAGCTAGAGTCATGCTCCCAGTCTATTTTTTTAAACGCCAATATAATGGGTTTGGAGAGACCTTCATATTTTCCACTGTTCTCAGGAAGGCTGAGTGCGGTTCTTGGGTTTGGGGGGGTGGTCTGAAGCGGGCTAAAACCTGGAGGGCAGTTTTACCCATTGTTAGTTGCACATGGCTAGTCTCTGATGCTTGGTGCTTTACCAACCTGGATGTGGGTATCTTTGAATATCAATACTCCCCTTCCTTCTGTGGTTGGTCCAAGTTTTGGGGCTGAAAAGCATGGTATGAGGTAAACCTGGTAGTGCTGGGGGTTTTAGTAGCCCTGAACCAGGTATCTGTTACTGCACAGATATCGATGTTCTCCATGCAAAGGGGGTTTGGGCATGCATCTTGAGGTTTAGACTTCTGGCTTGGGGTACTCTTAGTTTCTTACCTTGGATACCTATGAGGGGGGTTTCATTTGAGCCTTGCCTAACAAAGGAACTAGGGGGGTAGAAAGAGCCTTTGCCAATATCCAAAGCCCAGGGTGACAGGTGAAACCCGTCCCTAGCGCAGGTGGTTCAACAGAAGATGAGTATGTGAGGGTAGTGCCTGTGATTAGTTAGCAGTGGCATATATGACTGCTCACGGGACAAATGCCAGGTAAGTCATATGCAATGTGTCCAGGCAATGTACATGAACAGGACAAACAGTGACGTTCTGTCAAGTGAGACATGGACATACATATAGTAAGCTATGCAGATGTCACTAGGAGTCCACAGAAGCTCTGAAATTGCATTGCAGGGGGAAAAGTATTCCAGGGTAATTGTAAGCAAACATGCATGCAAACAAAGCTGTAAGCAGGGCTGCATGTAGTCCATTGTACAACAAACAAGCTGTCCACTTCCAGTAGGTAACACTGCAAATATGCAGGCACTATGCACATGTACAAAATAACAGGTCAGATGGCTGGGTCCAGTCTCGCACACAAGTGTACAGACCATGTACCTCAGGATGTACAATAACTGGATGGAAACCCAGGGCTCATACCTGCAGAAATTTGTCTAAAAACCTGAGCCCCCATTTTAATATGGTTATTCCTCCCCCACCACAGTATCTGACATGTATGGGGACTCCCCCTCCTGTGACAGTTAGTTTTGTGTGTTGGGGCTGTCAAATGGTATGAGATGTGAGCTTGCAGTGCTAGGGTGCTCCTGTGTGTCCTGTACCAGTGGTAGTACTGCACACATATCAACATCCTCAAACACCCGCATTGCAGAGTCCAGTGTGGGCAACATGCCACTTGCAGTTTACATGTCCATCATTCTTTACTTTCATTACCTTATCCCTGTGCTACCTATGTATGTAGCCTTCTGTTGACATCCTTACCACCAGTATGCCAACATGTGCAGATGATACACTATGGTACTTACCATGGCTGTAGAAAGCAGTACATGACAATCATACCCTGCATCAGGCATGCTGTGATATACCCACAATTATTTCAGCACACATTGTTAACAACATGATACTATTACTACGTTTTGTAGTCACCCTGTGCATCAGCAACATGTTAACCTGTACCTGCACTGATGTTACAGATTGAGGGTGGCACAGTTTCATCATATGCACGGGTGTGAACTTGGTATGCCTGAGTCAGCCACCGATACCACCAATTGACATGTATGTGTATGTGTGTTGGTGAGGCACAGCAGTACAAGGTGGGGCAATGTTGATGCAGGTGTAGGGTAGCCCTAGGTGTTGTCAATTTGCATGTGTGTGGATGCACACATTTCCACCTGATGGCTGCCATATACTGGTGTTTGTGGACAGCGACAGACTGTACCTGCCAGGTCATACAGATCAGTGTCTCTGGCCCGGAAAGGTACCTGTGGGGGTGCTACGGTATCCGTAACCCAGACTGGGTACTGTCATCAGAAGCAGGTGTTCATTGACTGGACACAGATCCCTGTCGGGCCGACCAGAGCCAGCCCTGGTCTCCTGGGGGGGCTGATGACAGCACAGACCCAGCATTGCTGGGGCTGCTGCTGCACTATGGGGGAGCCGGGCCCCGTTGTTGCACTGCCAGCTGCTGCTGTTGCTGGCATATGCCGGCCCAACCGCCACCATCGCCTGGCTCATGGACATGGTTGTGGAACCCGGGCTAATATGTCCCCCAACGTCTATACGGGGGAAATTACGGATGGCAGCCGCAAATGCATACTGTCAGTCATGGCTGTGGGCATGCTGTCAGCTCCCTCAGACCCTGTCTGGTGTACCGTTCCATCGGACTGTGCCTGCATGACAGCCGAAACATAGCTGAGGTTGTAAGACCTCTGTGGGCACATCTGACAGGGGCAGCACCCCGGGTGCTCCCCCAAAAACCCCTGGACATCTGTCTGTGTGGTACCATCTCAGGGGCCCTGCCCATGGCGCTGTGTGGGGGGGCATGTGCCCCCGATTACCCCTTACCCTGGGCAATGCCCACCGTTTGCTGTCCCTCCCCTAGGAACATTGGTGGCAAAGGGTGTATTGGCAGGATAACTTTCGCATTGATGGGGTTGAAGCTGTGTACTGTCAATCGATGACCAATGATGGACCCTGGCATACCTTCCTGTGCCATTACACAGATGTCATCATTATCAGTACCCATGGCACCTGTTCAGTTCCCTGCTGCATGACACCAGAGCAGCACCAGAACCTGTGGGAGGAAAGAAACACAGTTTACAATGTCTACAATTACCAGTGATGCACATCCCACATGCAAGGTAACATGTGCACACACATGCCCGGGGCCCCATGCACATGCACAATGCACACATGCACACATGCACCTGCACACATGCCACATGCACATGCACATGCACATGCATGCACATGCCCTGAACAGGTGCACACTGCACATGCAATGCCCATGCCCGCCACATGCACATGCACACACAAAGCAGATGCACAGGGCCACATGCACATGCCCCCACATGTGCATGTGCAACCCCATGTGCATCCCGCCCTCCCCCATGGCGTGGGACATGCACATCAGGGACACATTTTCACCATGCACACATGCACAGGTGCACATGCCCCATGCACACTACTCAGTATCAGATATCAACACACAGACACACCTGCATGCATACAGAGCACTCTAAGTGAGCCTAATATTACTATTACATCAAGACTATTAAAGGTATTGTTAATACACACTCACAGCATGGATAGGCTGCATTGCTGTTAAAGGGGGGACCTGCAGAAATGGGGAAAATAATGTCAGTGCCATTGTTACTGAGTATGATACAGGTCAGTAGTACAACAGTCGCCTTTCACAGGTCAGCTGCTGATATTGAGGATATCACACTTGCACATTAAATACTATGATAAAGCTACAAACCAAGGACACACCTCACACATGCATTAACTACCAGTGTACACAACAGTCAACTATACATATGGGATATTACCTGCCCCTATGTTTTCTGCTGGGGGCTCCAGCCTCCATCATAATGCATGTCTGCTGCTGTTGTTGTTGTTGTGGGGCCACTACACTCATGAGTAGTCCCTCCAGTCTGGTGAGTGGGGATGTGTAGCCACCCCCCCACCTGTGGCCCTGTTGCCTGTGGATATCCGGGGCGCTGATGGACATTTCTGATTAAATCACTGCAGTGATGTACCTGCTCATATGTCCTATTATGCGTGCCTATGTCATTTACCCCATGGACCAGGTCTTGCCACAGTGCGGCCCTCTCCTGCTGATTCTGGCTGGTGGGGGAAAGAAGTATTGCATAATCCCCCCCAGGCTCTGGGTATCTCCTCATCCTCAGCTGTAGTAAGCTGGATTTCCCGGGGGAGCCATGTTCCTGAAAAAAGGGAAAAAACCTGATATCAGCAAAATATGTCAGCAGAATTTGGCCCCATACACATGCTACTCGACTGTTATGATCCCTATCTCACATATATAGCATCTGTCTGTCTATTGGTGGATACACATGTAAATGACCAGGTATCAGTGCTCAGCCAGCAACTGTGCAACAGTACCTGGCACACTCCAAACATACTACCAAACCCCAGCAGTCAGAACACTGATTCAGGTCCAAGCACCTCCTCACTCTGGGGGGTTGTATCTAGGTACTGTATGGGGTACATCATCAACTACTGTGAGCTGACCACAAACTAATTGCCCTGGATATACATATCCCACCTGCACCACCAGCACAAACGACTATAGTGCATAACATTCTAATGCAAACTTTACACTTTGTAACAGTGACATGGTATCCTTTCAGCCCACTGGGCCAGTGGAAGACACAACCCACAATGCTCCCCCTTTACAAATTTTTGGGCATCTCCAGAATGCATGGATCATGCAAACCCATATATGGCCAAGACACCCCCACAAAGGGACAGCATCCTGTCTGGTGGACCCCAGCCATAGACAGATTGTATTACAAAAAATGGAAGCTACTGCAAGACAGCGCCTAATTCCATAAAGAGAAGGCATGTCTGAGCAGCACTAGTAAGATCTATTTTCCCTCATACAAACATCCATGGGCAACTTTGAGGGAAATCAAGGGGGCACTACAGATAACCACAAGGCCTTCTTCAGTTATGTTAGCAACCTGGTCAGAATCCCTCCACTATGCTCATAGTTAGTACACAACAAAAAATTTTACTGAAACCACAGATATTGACAACATTGTGGCAGACAGGTTCAGTGCAGGTTTCACCCTCCTCTCCCCAAAATAAGACATAGTTATCCCCGCTGACTGTAACCTCCCTGTCATCACAGATGTCCAGGTGAGAGGGCCCCCAGGAAAGCAGAATACACAACATGAATGGGCCTGATGGTATCCCGGTTGCATGCTACATGAACTCCACAGGAGCTAAACACACATATAGAAGTGCTATGTAACACTACCTGACTACAGGATATGTACCTGTACACTTTCACAGCAGCAGTGGTTCCACTCCAGAAGGAGGCACCTCAACATACCAATACAATACAACACAATACAATACTATACAATATGCTATTGCCCCCGGGACTACAGCAGCATACTGTTCTGCTACCCTGACCATTGTGACACTGGTGTGATGGTACCCTGCTGTCAACAGTTACACAGGGTGACTCATATGGCATATTACCTATCTGACTAACATTCAGCAGGGGGATGTGTAAAATGTACTCATGGGGGGTCTTGCTTCTTAACACTGTGTGGTTTATTGCAGGGTATGTCTTATCTGTGGGTAGGAATGTTTACCTCCACATGTGCTCTCTATTGCAGTGGCCAGACACACAGCAGTCATTTAGGTTGTGGATGGTGTGAGGTGTTACTATGGTTGTTGGACATCTGTCATGGGTGTGACTTAAGTATGTAAACCAAATGGTAACCTCTATGTGGGTAGTATGTGTGTACTCTATTTTTGTCAGTCATTTTGCATTGGTAATGTGTTTGAGTGCATTGTCACAGTGTTGTACATGTCACTGTGTCCTTCTCCATATCTGTAGCTGTCATGTGAGGTACATACCATGGCAGCCATTATGTGGTGTGGAGGGTAAATGACCTACATGTCCATAGCTGACACACCATGTCTGCTGACACATACCATGTGCAGGTATTCCAGGAATAGTGTGCCACTGTGAATATCATTGGGGACTATTGTACACATTTATGACCCTGTTCACCCCCCCAAAAGCAGTGGTGGGGCCAATCACATATCTGGTGGTTACTGGTGTAGGTGATTTTAAATGGGGTATGGTACTCCAGTTTTGACACTGGTGTTCACTCCATGCCTTTGTCACCAGCACCTGTTGCAATACATCTGTACACATGTGCCTCACTCAGAAATATATACATCTCTCTCTTTTTTTATATATATATATATATATATATATATATAGATATATATATATATATATATATATATGTATATAGATATATCTATATGTTTTTTTATATATATATATATATATATATATATATATATATATATATATATATATATATATATATGTCTGTATAATATACACATATATATATATTATGTAATATATTGCTATAGATATAAGTTGAAGAGGGGGTGAGAGTGAAAAGGGAGGGACAGGGGTGTTGAGGTCTCATATACAGTCATACCTGTAGATAGTCAACTGTCTGTCTATTTTGATTCATATTCTATTAAAATTTTAAGAGAATCAATAATGTTTGTTCATATCATCATACCTGTAAAAGTATTTCTTCTATTTTATGTATCATATATTATATTTATTATTATTAATATATATTTTTAATATTTATTATTAATTTTATTATTCCTACATTTCCCTTTTTTGATACATATATCATATTATAAAATATATAAATTTTTTTAATATTATAAAATAAATATTAAACATACATAAATTTTTACTACTTTTACCCTTGATAAATAATCAACTTTTGTTTCCATATGTTCACAAAAAATATGTAAACTACATAACTGTGCCTCTTTGACATTCATACAATAAACAACCTACATTGATATGTGCCATAGATCTTACATACTGTTGTACAGCCCCCTGTGTTGCGTTGTTTTTGCCTCTTCATTCATTGGTCAGCCTCCAAGGGGGTTCACAGTTTGTTTTGTATTTTTAATTTTGTTTTCCGCTCTTTTTTGTCTGGGTTTTTTCCTGCTCTCCCCTTCCAGTTTTCAGTTTCAGGTGGCTGGTACCAGTTTTGTTTTTTTTATTTTTAATTTTGTTTTCTCTGCTTGTCCGCTTGCTTTCTCCCTTTTCTGTCTCTCACTTTTCAGGGTGCAAAAAAAGATGTGGGATGGGAGCCAGTTTTAGGGCAAGCCATGTGATGGCCCCTTTACCAGTTGTTGAAATTTTTAATTCATACCAGTTGGGTAGATTCATTCTCATTATTTAAACAGTCTTAAAAGGGTTTTAATGACCCTTTCACATTTAAGGGGGGTGCTTTCTGTGGACAAAGTTTGTAGTGTAAAGGTTTGGCTCTTCAATTTTGTTGTTGGTTAAATTTCCCTTCATTTTTTCCGTTTCCTGTAGTCTGTGTGTGTTAATGCCCTACATTACATTTTGGTGTTGCTTTCCCGTGGGGTGGGGTTTAACTGGTGTTCTGGCCCATTTTTTGTTGGCCTTTTTCCCTTTAAGTATTTGTATTTAGGGCCGACTTAGGTGCATTGTTTTCCTATTTTCCCTTCATTCACCCTTAAATGCTTGCTATTTGCTGGGGTTTCAGCATGCATTTTTCCCTGGGTGGGCCTTGACTCAATTTGGGGATTTTATTGTGTAACCCCCCCTTCTGCCTTTTTCTGTTTGGGACAAAATTTCCCCAAAACATGGAGGGGCTGTGGGGCATCTTTTAACTCAGTCAATGGTGCTATTTAAATATGCAGGCACTATGCACATGTACATGGAAATATACAGGTCAGATGGCTAGGGTCCAGTCTCAAGCACACAAGTGTACAGACCATGTACCGTCAGGATGTACAATAACTGGATGGAAACCCATGTGCTCATACCTGCAGTAATACACATGTCAAATAACAGACACTGAGCCTTCACTCAGTGGTTCCATACTTAGTAGGATGTATGCTACCTGGCCTGCCACCACAGTATCTCTGACATGTATGGGGACTCTCCCTCCTGTGACAGTTAGTTTTGTGTGTTGGGGCTGTCTAGCATGGTATGAGATGTGAGCTTGCAGTGCTAGGGTGCTCCTGTGTGTCCTGTACCAGTCGTGTAGTACTGCACACATATCAACATCCTCAAACATCCGCATTGCAGAGTCCAGTGTGGGCAACATGCCACTTGCAGTTTACATGTCCATCATTGCGTATTACTTTCATTACCTTATCCCCTGTGCTACCTATGTATAGCCTTCTGTTGACATCCTTACCACCAGTATGCCAACATGTGCAGATGATACACTATGGTACTTACCATGGGTGTAGACAACAGTACATGACAATCATACCCTTACTGCATCAGGCATGCTGTGATATACCCACAATTATTTCAGCACACAGTACTGTTAACAACATGATACTATTACTACACGTCTATGTAGTCACCCTGTGCATCAGCAACATGTTAACCTGTACCTGCACTGATGTTACAGATTGCAGTAGGTGGCACAGTTTCATCATATGCACAGAGTGTGACATTGGTATGCCTGAGTCAGCCACCGATACCACCAATTGACATGTATGTGTATGTGTGTTGGTGAGGGACAGCAGTACAAGGTGGGGCAATGTTGATGCAGCGTGTGCATGTATGCAGTAGCCCTAGGTGTTGTCAATTTGCAGGTGTGTATGGATGCACACAGTTCCACCTCATGGCTGCCATATACTGGTGTTTGTGGACAGCCACAGACTGTACCTGCCAGGTCATACAGATCAGTGTCTCTGGCCACGGACACGGTACCTGTGCATTGCAGGGGTGCTACGGACCATATCCGGTACATACCCAGACTGGGTACTGTCATCAGAAGCAGGTGTTCATTGACTGGACACAGATCCCTGTCGGGCCTGACCAGAGCCACGTGCACGTGGTCTCCTGGGGTGGTCTGATGACAGCACAGACCCAGCATTGCTGGGGCTGCTGCTGACACTATGGGGGCAGCCGCAGCCCTGTTGTCGTCCGCGACGACTGCCAGCTGCTGCTGTTGCTGGCATACGCCCACGTCGACGCCTCAACCGTCCACCATCGGCCTGGCTCATGGACATGTAGTTGTGGAACCGGTCTAATATGTCCCCACAACGTCTGTCTATGACATGGGTGAAATTACGGATGGCAGCCGCAATGTCATGCATACTGTCAGTCATAGCTGTAAGACATGCTGTCAGCTCCCTCAGACCCTGTCTGGTGTACCGTTCCATACGTGACTGTGCCTGCATGACAGCCCGAAACATAGCTGAGGTTGTAAGACCTCTGTGGGCACATCTGACAGGGGCAGTACACCCACGGATGCTCCCACAAGAACCCCTGGACATCTGTCTGTGTGGTACTATCTCAGGGCCATGCCCATGGCAGCTGTGTGGGGAGGCATGTGCCACAGATACCACATTACCCTGGTCAATGCCCACTGTATGCTGTCCATCACCTAGGGACATTGGTGACAAAGGGTGTATTGGCAGGATAACTGTGCGCATTGATGGGGTTGATAGCTGTGTACTGTCAATCGACTGACCAATGATGGACCCTGGCATACCTTCCTGTGCCATTACACAGATGTCATCATTATCAGTACCCATGGCACCTGCTTCAGATTCCCTGCTGCATGACACCAGAGCAGCACCAGAACCTGTGGGAGGGAAAGACGAAACACAGTTTACAATGTCTACACAATATTACCAGTGATGCACACATCCACACATGCACAGGTCCAGACATGCACATGTGCACACATGCACACATGCACAGGTGCACACATGCACACATGCACAAGTGCACACATGCACACATGCACAGGTGCACACATGCACACATGCACACATGCACAGGTGCACACATGCACACATGCACACATGCACAGGTGCACACATGCACACGTGCACACATGCGCACATGCACACATGCACAGGTGCACATGCAGAGGTGCACAGGTGCACACGTGCACACATGCACAAATGCACATGCGCACACACATGTGCATGTGCACACATGCACACATGTGCATGTGCACATGTGCACACGCACACATGTGCACGTGCACACATGCACACATGCGCATGTGCACACATGCACACGTGCACACATGCACGCATGCACACATGCACAGGTGCACACATGCACACATGCACACTACTCAGTATGCGAGATATCAACACACAGACACACCTGCATGCATACACAGAGCACTACTAAGTGAGCCTAATATTACTATTACATTCAAGACTATTAAAGGTATTGTTAATACACACTCATCAGCATGGATAGGCTGCATTGCTGTTACACCGGAGGGACCTGCAGAAGTGAGGAAACTAATGTCAGTGTGCCATTGTTACTGAGTATGATACAGGTCAGTAGTACAACAGTCGCCTTTCACAGGTCAGCTGCTGATATTGAGGATATCACACTTGCACATTAAATACTATGATAACAGCTACAAACCAAGGACACACCTCACACATGCATTAACTACCAGTGTACACAACAGTCAACTATACATATTGCATATTACCTGCACGCTCATAGTCTTGCTGCTGCGTGGCTCCAGCCTCCATCATAATGCATGTCTGCTGCTGTTGTTGTTGTTGTCGTATTGGAGCCACTACACTCATGAGTAGTCCCTCCAGTCTGGTGAGTGGGGGATGTGTAGCCACCCCACCACCTGTGGCGACCTGTTGCCTGTGGATATCCGGCCTTGCGCTGATGGACATTTCTGATTAAATCACTGCAGTGATGTCGTACCTGCTCATATGTCCTATTATGCGTGCCTATGTCATTTACGCGATGGACCAGGTCTTGCCACAGTGCAGCCCTCTCCTGCTGATTCTGGCTGGTGCGGGAAAAGAGTATTGCATAATCCCGCACCAGGCTCTGGTGTATCTCCTCATCCTCAGCTGTGGAGTAAGCTGGATTTCACGGGTGAGCCATGTTCCTGAAAAAGGAAATAACCTGATATCAGCAATATATGTCAGCAGAATTTGGCACACATACTACACATGCTACTCGACTGTTATGATACGACATATCTCACATATATAGCATCTGTCTGTCTATTGGTGGATACACATGTAAATGGCCAGGTATCAGTGCTCAGCCAGCAACTGTGCAACAGTACCTGGCACACTCCATACGACATACTACCAAACCCCAGCAGTCAGAACACTGATTCAGGTCCAGAGCACCTCCTCCCTCTGGGGGTTTTTATCTAGGTACTGTATGGGCTACATCATCAACTACTGTGAGCTGACCACAAACTAATTGCTCTGGATATACATATCCCACCTCCACCACCAGCACAAACGACTATAGTGAATAACATTGCAAATGCAAACTTTACACTTTGTAACAGTGACATGGTATCCTTTCCGCCCACTGGGCCAGTGGAAGACACAACCCACAATGCTGACCCCTTCACAAATGCTTTCTACGGACATCTCCAAGAATGCATGGATCATGCAGTCCCATATATGGCCAAGACACTCTCCACAAAGGGACAGCATCCTGTCTGGTGGACCCCAGCCATAGACAGATTGTATTACAAAAGATGGAAGCTACTGCAAGACAGAGCATAATTCCATAAAGGGAAGGCATGTCTGAGCAGCACTAGTAATGATCTATTTTCCCTCATACAAACATCCATGGGCAACTTTGAGAGGGAAATCAAGGGGGACACTACAGATAACCACAAGGCCTTCTTCAGTTATGTTAGCAACCTGGTCAGAATCCCTCCACTATGCTCATAGTTAGTACACAACAACAAATAATTCACTGAAACCACAGATATTGACAACATTGTGGCAGACAGGTTCAGTGCAGGTTTCACCCCTCCCTCTCCCCCAAAATAAGACATAGTTATTCCAGCTGACTGTAACCTCCCTGTCATCACAGATGTCCAGGTGAGAGCCGCCCTCAGGAAAGCAGAATACACAACATGAATGGGGCCTGATGGTATCCCCGGTTGCATGCTACATGAACTCCGACAGGAGCTAAACACACATATAGAAGTGCTATGTAACACTATCCTGACTACAGGATATGTACCTGTACACTGGTGCACAGCAGCAGTGGTTCCACTCCACGAAGGAGGCACCTCAACATACCAATACAATACAACACAATACAATACTATACAATATGCTATTGCCCCTGGGACTACAGCAGCATACTGTTCTGCTACCCTGACCATTGTGACACGTGGTGTGATGGTACCTGCTGCTGTCAGACAGTTACACAGGGTGACTCATATGGCATATTACCTATCTGACTAACATTCAGCAGGGGTATGTGTAACATGTACTCATGGGGAGTCTTGCTTCTTAACACTGTGTGGTTTATTGCAGGGTATGTCTTATCTGTGGGTAGGAATGTTTACCTCCACATGTGCTCTCTATTGCAGTGGCACGGATGACACACAGCAGTCATTTAGGTTGTGGATGGTGTGAGGTGTTACTATGGTTGTTGGACATCTGTCATGGGTGTGACTTAAGTATGTAAACCCAGGAGTGGTAACCTCTATGTGGGTAGTATGTGTGTACTCTATGGTGTTGTCAGTCATTGTGCATTGGTAATGTGTTTGAGTGCATTGTCACAGTGTTGTACATGTCACTGTGTCCTTCTCCATATCTGTAGCTGTCATGTGAGGTACATACCATGGCAGCCATTATGTGGTGTGGAGGGGTACACTGACCTACATGTCCATAGCTGACACACCATGTCTGCTGACACATACCATGTGCAGGTATTCCAGGAATAGTGTGCCACTGTGAATATCACTGGGGTCACTATTGTACACATTTATGACCCTGTTCACCCCTGACACATGCAGTGGTGGGCAGCCAATCACATATCTGGTGGTTACTGGTGTAGGTGATTGAAATGGGGTATGGTACTCCAGTTTTGACACTGGTGTTCACTCCATGCCTTTGTCACCAGGCACCTGTTGCAATACATCTGTACACATGTGCCTCACTCAGAATATATATACATCTCTCTCTTTATATATATATATATATATATATATATATATATATATATATATATATATATATATATATATATATATAGATATATCTATATGTGTATATATATATATATATATATATATATATATATATATATATATATATATATATATGTCTGTATACATATACACATATATATATATTGATGTACATATATTGCTATAGATATGGAGAGGGGGGGTGTGACAGAGAGGGGGTGAGAGTGACAGAGGGGGTGGGACAGGGGATGTTGAGGTCATCATATACAGTCATACCTGTAGATAGTCAGATCTGTCTGTCTATATATTGATATACATATATTGCTATAGATATGGAGAGGGGGTGGTGTGACAGAGAGGGGGTGAGAGTGACAGAGGGGGTGGGACAGGGTGTGTTGAGGTCGTCATATACAGTCATACCTGTAGATAGTCATGTCTGTCTGTCTATGTATATGTATCTACATATATCTATATCTGTATGTATGTATTACATATATATGTTTGTACATATTCTATCTATCTACATCTGTCTATGTATTCCTACATCTCTCTCTATATATGTATACATATATGCATATATATATATATATATATATATATATATATATATATATATATATATATATATATATATATATGTACATACATACATATTTTGACATACATACGTATCCATATGATAGATAGGTATATCAACATGTTTGTTTACCATACTGTATACACACACTAACATACTGCTAAACATACATAACTGTGAAACCTACTTTGTACATTGCACTACAACCTACATTCAACCTACATTGATATGTGCACATAGATGCTCTCACATACAAATGTATGTACAGCCTTCACTGATAGTTGCTGTATGTCCCCTGCCCTTTGCACATCTTCATATACATATGGATACAGACCAATGACACATATGGAGGGTTCACAGTATGTAGACCTTTATAGTATTACTTTACATTACCTGTGTTTGTCACAGCTGCTTGTGTTGCCGTCTGGTTTTGTGTCCTGCTGCTCCACTTGCCAGTTGTCAGCTTTCAGGTGGCTGTTGCTGACCAGTTTTGTTTGTGTATTTTTAATTTTGTTTTTCTCTGTCTCTGTCTCTGTCTCTGTCTCTCTCTCTCTCTGTCTCTCACTTCCTCCTCAGGGTGCAATGAAAATATTGCATGTGTGGACTGGGAGTACAACATGCTTTTGTAGGTATCTGCATATGTCCATGTGATGGCCTCTGCACCAGTTGTTAGCCAACATTTGCTAATTGCATGCAGCCAGTTGGGTACTGATTGCAGTTCTCACTGTGATTTCAGAACAGTGCTATAAAAAGGTATGTGAGATAGGCGTAGCCCTTTCACATTTTAAGGGCAGGGACCATGCTGGTATGCTGTGGACAATGTTCTGTGAGTGTAAAGGTTGGTATCTCTCTCATATTTCCAGCTGTGTTGTAGATTAACATTTCTCCATTCATTTATCCAGTTTCCTGTAGTAACTGTGTGTGTACACTGACACCTACGACTACTACTACTGTTAATGTGTGTGTGTGTGCTTTCCTGTGGGACATGTGGTGTAACTGGTGTATAGCAGTGGCTCTTACACTTTGTTGCTATGGCTTCAATATTTGCCCTTTACAGTCACTACTTGTATGCCTGCTAGGTGTCCTGACTGTAGTGTGCTATTGTGGCTTTCCTATTTTCCATGTACATTCACACCTTGAAATGCTTGCTATATCTGCTAGGGTGTTACAGCATGCAGTGTTGTCTGGCCATGGTGTGGGCCTTGACATCAATTAGGGTATTTGAGTATGCTGCTGAGCAGGCCCCAGACACTCTCAGGTGCATCTGTTATCTGTCTCATGGAATGGTACATATCAGTGGGGTACACCCATTAAATTGTCTGGTATGCTGCAGTTGTGACTGTGGGATAGCATGAGCATATGTATTACTACACTTTTTCTGCCATGCAAGTGGTGCATACTTTCAGGACTTCATAGTTACCATTGCATGTGTTGTAACACCTTTCTGCCTACTGTTTGTATATTTCACATGGAGTCTGTGGGGCATTCCTGTAACTCAGTCACTGTTGCTATGTCTAGGCTCTTAACTATTCAAATATGGTGGTGTCAAACCTCTCATGTGTACAAATATTTGCAGGTTGTCCACATTTCTGCCTCATATTTTGGTCAATATCTCATGCACAGCTTTTTCTAGCAAATCACCCTGGGCTCAAGTCAGAATATAGTGACAAACATTTAAGTTTCAGACTTCATACCCTTCCAAACATCTCACAAAATGCAGAACCTGTTATTCTCTGAACTAAGTTTGTTGTAACATTATTTGTAATGTGTCCCTGGTTTTGACCCTTTGCTCCACATATTTTATTACTTGGTCCGGATGAGTTCCTGTAACAGGTTGTGGGGTATGGGCAGTGATTATCCTGCTGTGAGTATGTGTGTGGTTTGCAAGGTGCTACAGTGACATTATTACCTACTAGCTACCAACTAGCATGGCTGTTTCTGTTCACACACTACTATCATAGATATCCACTAGATTTGACAGTAAATATACATGACATGCTTTGTGTACTACACATCCTATATTCCCTTTACATTCATTCCTACTATTACATGATATATTTATTTTAGCACAATGTTCTTGCATAACAGTCATGGCTTAGTGGTAAGTCATGCAGACTAGTGTTTCCAAGGTCCTGGGTTCGGGACTGACAGTGGGATTTTATTTTGCTTTTGAACTGACTACAGGACCTGTCAATCAGAGTGACTAAGGCACTTTTATGCAGTTGTAACCGGGTTAGCGCTGGTTTGCACGGAGCTCACGCATGCGCACTGGCATTCAGCTCTGCGCACACCCGCTTACAACCGCTTAAACGTGCTTACTCTTGCGCTATTTTCTTTGAAAGAAATGAAAATGGGGAGACAGGAAAGTGGTGAAAAAGGGGTCACAAAGAGGATAAGACAGTAGGGAAACAAGCTCGGGTTTTGCAGGAGGGATGTAGGTAAGGCCCATAGCTGCCCATTTCTTCATCAGCAACAGCTGTGCATATGTTTGCAATCTGGTGTGACATTTGAAACCTTCCACTCCTGAGAGAGGTGTAAGTACAACAATAATATTTGTTGTACAGCCAATTGTAATTGACAGTTTCCATGTCCAGCAGACATGTGTGCGAAATGGGCAGCTATGTATGGGGCGTAATTTTTTTGTGGGTACAGAGTGCCCTTTTTTTTTTTCAGGTGAGTGTGGTATGTCAGGTGAAGGAAGTCGGTATAGCTGGGGAGGTAGGTTGGGTAGGTCAACAGACAAGACAAACAAGACGCATACAGGGGCGGTGTATGACACTTGTGGGGGGTTACACAATTGACGGGGATGGAGGTTGGGATATCCAGAGCCCATGAGCCCACAGATGGCAACAGTGGAACTGATATCCCCACCCATGTGCAGTTGCCACTGTTCATTCACTGCCCAGGATGGGGCTGTGCTGAGGGCTGTGTAGGCCAGGCAACAGGCATGCTCGTAAGTTGTGCCACCTGTGCCTCAAGCTAGCGTAGGGGCCCAAGAACAGAGTCCTGGATCTCCCTATGCACCACAGTCCGGATGCTACCGAGGGTGAGTGGTGGTTCTCCTCTGGCCACGCTTGCAGAGGGGGGACGGGCCCCATCCCTTGCAGTGCTTCCACCCGCAGGTGGCACAGGGCCACCGGAGGAGGGTCCAGACTGGGCACTAGTGCCAGGTGCACTCGCCAGCTGAGGTGTGAGAGGTGGGTCCGCTGGAACCCGCCTTCCCTGTCGTCCTATGTTTTGCATTATGTCATGACAGTTTGGGTTAGTAACATACAATACCATTCGCAATTAGTTGTAACAGCATGCATTAGTATTCCCATTAACCAAACACCCAGATATTCAAACCATTGAACAGCGAGCATAACACATGCATAATTTGAACAGCAATACACAGTCCAACAACATGCAGGGTTGATTGATGGCAACAGGCCATCAGGTTTGGATGTATGAACAGGGCAGATGCATCAACGTACATGCAAATATTTATGACCCAACAGGACAAATGTCCAGGGGTGTTAATTGTGATTGCACATACCAATTTCATGTGGAATGGATTATATGTGGTTATAGGGTGGGGTGAAGAAAATATTATTAACACCTTCAAATACCAATACATATGCTGTACATTTCTAATAGCTATAGATATATACACACTACTGTTCTAACTACAGTTTCCTATATGATAACTACTTCGATTTGGTGATAGGACTGTTACTGCCACATCAATATATATTTTATTGTTATTCATACACGTTCATATCTGGCTTTGTTCAGCTACATCATCCTGCTACATTTGCTTCATATAGCTATAGACAACTGTGGATGTTTGATATTTCAGACAATCATACTATCTGCATATTGCAGACTGAGAGCAACATATCCAGATTTTGGGATACACATTCCAGCTGCAGTAACACTTTGAAGATATTTCGCAGTTTGGTTCTACTTGTCACATTCATTTCATTCTGTACTGACTGCAGTATACATTATTCTGGGGTTATTACTACTTTATTGGTGGATTCATAACTCTTTCTCACACTCTCTCACTTGTTTTCATTCTACTATTCAGGATGGTACTTACATCTAGGCTTGATTGACATGTTTTACCTGTAGTTATTACAATCCTTTCCAGCAGTCTCACTTCTGTCATGTTTCAGTATTTCAACAGGGATATATTTCACACATGTGATTTGCTCATCTTCTGCAGCTGTACTTTTCAGCCTGCTGCAGGTTGTGTACTATTATATTACAGGTGGGGCATCTTTATTTCAGACTTTATTTCAGACATTTTCATTTTTCTGTTTGGATTACAGACTGCAACATACTTTTGTAATCAAGCAATACTTGCAAACACTTTTACACTGTTACTTGCACATTTTATTACTTAGTGACTACACTGCACTCTTTTGCTAACTGTCATACTTTTATATTTCTTTACAGTTACTGGGAGTGGATTACTGACCTGCCTGGTGGCGCAACCGCACCAGCCTATCGCCATAGGCTCTGCGGTTCGCAGAACGGACACCTGCAGCTGTAATATAAATGAAGTAATATTGGAATACACATCTCCATAATATCAGCTAATTTAATTTCTTACATACATAATTAAATGTAACTTACTCAGTAGTGGGGCGTTGGGCATTTGCCGGGCCTCCTGGATCCAAAGGTTCAATTGGTCCTGCTTGCGTCTCTTCAGGTCCGCATGGTGGTGACGGACCTGCTCACCAGTCCTTGGAATCCCTGTGGCACTGGTGAGATCATGAGCCAACCGGTCCCACGCCTCAGCCCTATATGCTCCCCACAGGACCTGGCCCTGCATGAGTTGGGCCTCATGATTGTGGACTAGGAGCCAGACCATGTATCTGGACTCCTCAACGCCCCACCTCTGTGCTCGAAAGCAACTACCCTCACCTACTCCTGACATTCTGGCTGCAAGTCAGTTCTACAATCGTTTATGCTGTGTATTCCCGCCTATGGGGCTTATAAATGCCGTTTTTCCCGTACTTATCTGTGATTGGTCATTTTGGAATTGTATCAACTTCACAAAACCTGCTTTGTCATGCTCCACTTTCTATTCATTCCTATATATTTGCTATTACTGCATTTCTAAGTACAGCTGCCATGGCTTAGTGGTTCAGTACCTTGACTATGGTGCATGGTATTCTGGGTTCGAACCTGGCCACTGCTTTTTATATTTTATGACTGTCTACACAGGCTAGGGGGTGTGTCTGTGTAAAGGCAGTTTTGTTAAAGCTTCCTCAACGTTGCCCGCCGGTTAGCTTGTTAGCGCGGTGCACAGCTCCGCGCAAACGGGGTACGCTGGTTTACGCCTCATTTGTCTGTTAGCACGCATATTACGCTCATCTCAGCTAGTGGCACACAGTTTCAGCATGTTAAACCACTGCTCAGCTACGGGCACTCATTTTGCACCTGTTAAACCATTGCTCAGCTACGGGCACTCATTTTGCACCTGTTAAACCATTGTTCAGCTACGGGCAGATGCACTCACCTTGTTAAACTGTAGCTCAGCTATAGGCACATCTCGCATTTTTTATTGTTTTGTTATCTCACATTTCTTCAAAATAAATGGACTATTTCATTACATTTTACATAAAATATGATTTTACATGTGTACATATTTGTCAGGGACTTGTTTCATGCTTATTTTACTAAAAATAAGAATTGATGATGTTGGGGTTCGAACCATGGATGCCTGCTCTTCAGCCGACGTCTCTACCACCATGCTATTGCTTCTTAGCTTATGTTGCATATTTAGTTCTTATATGCTTTTCCACTGACTGCTAACTGTAGCTAAGCTATGGGCATGCCCGCGCAAACAAGCGCACTAACGGGCAAACATCTTTACGATTTAAAAAAAATATATATAAAATGTTCATTTATATATTTTATGTTCATAGTCTGTGGGGGCATGTGTTGTGTTGTGTTTATTCACATTTCCATGGCCTCTGTCGTGGGTGTTTACTTTGGGCACTTTTACTCTTCTGGGGGCGTGTCTGCTTGCAGGGCTCGGCCTACAGACACACCCCCTACTGTCTTCCATGGACCGTGTTAGCCTTAGGTGGGATTCAGCATGCTCTCATGAATATGTAGAGCATGCTGACATCACTCCGTTTAACTGCAGCCTCCGTGTAAGAGTTATAACTCTTACACGGAGGCTTCGTGAATCCTGCCCTTAATCTTGTCTCAGTTTCTCAGGCTGTTTCTTTTTCACATTTCATAACTCTTCATTAGAGCTCCTTACATTTTCTTTTAATTCTTCTGTCCATTTAGGATCTTTGCTATGTTCAACAGGGTCCTCATAAATGCTTCTCTTAAATGTGCATATTTATTCTTTTTTTGTGGTGTTTCTATTTCCATTGCTTTGTTTCGCAATTCTCTATAAAAAATTTGCATCATTAATGAATTATTTTGTACTTTTCTTTTATATTTATCTACACTGCCTTCTAAGCTGTTCCCACTTATGCTGATGTTTTTAGTTTATTATTGGAAATATTTTATGATAAAGCCTGTTCTGTTTTGATACTGTTTACTGCTTTTACCACTTCTATTTTTCTAAGTATATTTAATGATTTGCTCCATTTATTATATTCTTCTAACAGTGATACTTCTTATCTTAGTTGCTTTATAGTTTTCTCTATTTGATGATTCTATGACGGCATTTTACTTTTTCCCTTCCTTTCCTTTGTTACTCAAAATTTATATGCTAACACTTTATCCACAATTAGTTTAGCTGCATGGTAACATATCCTATTTGTTTTCATTACATCACATACATTTCTAAACTTGCCACTATATTTGTGGACTTTTCCTCTGTTTTACTTTTCTTCTAACATTTTTGGTCTTATTTACTTTCTGTGATCTGCTTGTTTCAGCTATTTTAATATGTCTCTCCATCTCTATTAAATAAATCATCTTCATTGATCTCTGTTTTCTGCCAGTCTTCTAGAGAAAACTCCAGAACATCTTCTTCTGACATATCCTTTTCTGGTACATCAAGCTTCATCTGCTGCTCCTCCATATGGGGATCTATTAGTGTGTCATGCTGCAACATTACCTGCATCTGAGTTGCACTGTTTCCTGCTCCTTCCCTTCCTGGACTTGACCAAACTTTCATGCAAGTATCCTACAAAAGGCTCCAAAATACCACCCTTTGGCAAATCTTCAGATGCATCCACTGCATGTTTTCCTCCTCTGTATGAGAATCCACTGGTCTATCATGTTGGATGATGGAATCACATCATCAATAGGCTGTCTAACAGGAGGAAGAAAATCATGCCAAAAATTAGGAGGTGCAGCACCCAGCAAGATGAACACACTCTCATCACAATAAACAAACAATTCAGAGGACAAATAAAGTCTACCAAAGCCAAATTTTCTATGTAAGTTTGGCCTTCCAGGTCAAGAGCAACTACAAAGCATTCTTTAGCTATGTCTGCAACCTCAAAGGCAATACACAATTATGTGCAGAGCTCATTGTAAATGGAGCCACCTATACTGACCCATAAGATATAGCAAACTTCCTGGCTGATAAATTCAGCTTCAGCTTTAGCCCTTTCTCCCCTGTGTTCTGAATGAGTGTGCTTCTCAGCTAAGTATATTTTTTGGCACTGTTTAACTTTTCAGAGTTGAATAAAACAATAATTGAATTCAGTTCAGAATACATTATAAATTACATTTATTTAAACTGTATTTGCTTTAATACTGCTACACACTCAAGTGTGCTAGCTTGCACTGCACTTGAATTGTTTTTAGTGCTGTTTTAGCTGCTTTTCTGTAAAAAAAAAAATTCTAAGCTTGTTTCCTGCCTTTCCTGTAACTAGTCTAGTCCAGATACAGATATGCTGTATCCAGGACTGTTTGTAAGCTTCTGAGCTCCCCAAGCCTTTCTGTGTTGGAGGGAAGCCTTCTAGCTTAACAGTGGGAGTGGTAAGCACTAAGTAGCTATCTACCACAAGACAAGTTGTTTCTGGCCCAGAAATTGTAGTGTATTGGCCGTTTGGGCAGTTTTTCCATATCTTTCAACTTTCTGGTTAAAAAGCATGCGCTTGTTTCGCACCTTTCCTGTATCTAGTCTAGTCCAGATACAGATTTGCTGTATCCAGGACTGTTTGTAAGCTTCTGAGCAGTACCATAAAGTCTGCTCTTCAATTTTTCACTTAGGTCTGCTAGTTCTCTCCTTTCCTGCACTTTTACTAGCTTATTAGTCTAGCACTTTACCAGACTTATTGTAGCAATTATTGTAGCACACAAAAGTGCTACCAGCACTAAACATTCTACAAGGAAACATCTCCAGTACTTATTATTAATGCCCACCCCTCCAGGCATGTCTAAAGGTCAGTTCCCTGTGCTTTCTCCTATTAACCTAGTGAACTTGGACATCCTGAGGCAATGTAGCAACTGCCTCATGTACACTGACAACCCACTTTTCTTCCTTCTCAACACTCAGACTTGCGAGAGATGCACTTATATATCCAAATTGGAAGCCATGCAGTCTCCAACCAAGACCAGAATAGCTGGTCAAGAGGAGAAGGTCAACACTTGCACCACACCACATAGAACACATAGCCCTCCAGAACATACACCAGCACTGCCTTCACATAAAAACACAAACCACACACCCTCCTTTGTAAAGGCTCTCAATAAAAATCTACCCAAACATCAGAGACCTCCAAGGCAGAAACACACTTGACCACCACAACACGACACTAATCATGAGACACATAACTCTCCTAAACAGCGTGTCACTCAACCAAACTCCCTAAGGCAAAACAGCATGCGCAACACACTAGTTATAGATGACTCAATAGTGAGGTACACTGATGTACCACTGACTAGGCTGAATAAGGAGAAAGTAACAGTCAGCTGACTGTCAGGCGCCAAGATCCGGCACATAATGCATGCACTCAGGTCCCTCAACAACAGGTACAAATATGACTCTGTCATTGTACATGTGGATGTAAATGACCTGAGATGTACCTCCCTGGACTGCATGAAAAGAGACATGAAGGAGCTCTTGGAGTATGTAGCCCAGGTGGTTATGACCCTAGCCCTGAGCAGCATCCTAGTATCACCCATAATGATACCACGGTACAAACAGAAAATGATTGATTTCAACAATTGGCTAAGTTTCTGGTGTCATTCTAAGGGGATCCAGTATCTGTCTTCCTGGGATGACGATTGACAGACCTCGATGCTTTGCCAAGGATGGCCTGCATCTGTCATCCCTGGGCTTCTGGATATTGGCCAAGGCTCTTGCCACCCCTATAGTGCCTTTTTTAGGCAGTGTTCCAAAGAACAAATTACCACCGTAGCAGCTACAAACAAATGCAATCTGAGGGTCATGCTGCTCAACGCTAGAAGTCTAAATCTCAAAATGCACTCACTCGAAGCACTCTTTAAAATGGAGAACATTGACATTTGTGCCGTAACAGAGACCTGGTTCAAGGCAGCAGAAAGCACCCCTGCACTACCAGGCTAAAACTCATTCCACACCTTTTGGCCCTAGAACTTTGACCAAAGCTTAAAAGGCAGTGGTGTTTCCATATTCATAAATGATGCGCACACCTCCAGACTGGTAGCCCAACATAAAGCATCTGAGATACTTCAGATGCAGCTAACATTGGGTAAGACAGCAATTCAGGTTGTAGCCTGCTATAGGTCCCTAACCATGTCCCATGATTCACACTCCATGTTCCTAAGCACCATGAAGAATATTAGGGTCCAACCTAACACTGTCATACTGGGCAACTTCAACTACCCCTCCATTAACTGGGAAAACTACTCGTGTACCAATACACTTGCCCAACATTTCCTGGAATTCATTAATTCCAATGCCCTGGACCAGCTTGTTCTTACTCCCACTAGAGGTAGCAACATCCATGACCTGGTCATTACTAACATGGGCGACCATTGCTCTACAACAATAGTCACTGGCTCCCTGGTTAGATGCGACCGCAAACTAATCACCTTGGAAATCCACATCCCTCCATCCCCCCATCCCCCCACACAAATGTAACCACCATGAAAAAGTTCTCCAAAGCTAACTTTGCGCTCCTAACAACAGAGGTGGCTAACTTCACGGCACCCATACAAATGAAGAATAGTTGCATGACTGCCGAATCATACGCCAATCCACTGTGTGAACAAGTACACAGATGCATGGATCTCGCTATACCCAATAGAACCAAGACACTCTCCTCCAAAAAAGGAAGCCAATCTGGTGGTCCCCTGCCATAAACAAACTCTACAACAGAAGGAGGAAACTGATGTGGAATAAGGTGAAGTCCTAAGACTAGAAAAACTCCCTTATCAGCCTCAACAAAAAGTTGAGATCTCTCATCAAATCCTCTAAAGCTAGCTATGAAAACAGAATTGCAGCAGATAGTAAAGACAACCACAAGGCCTTCTATAGTTATGTAAAGAATCTGCACGGCAATACCCAGATTTTCTGTGAACTACTGCACAATGGTGCATCCTATACTGAGCTAACAGATATTCCCAATATACTGACCGGCAGATTCACTGCCATCTTTACCCCTCCCCCCCAAAGGACCAGTCACAATGCCAGTAGATTGCCAGGCACCCAGTATTACTGCTGCACAGGTTAAAACAGCACTGTCCAAGGCCAAGAATACAGCTTCTATGGGACCTGACAATATCCTTGGTTGTGTTCTACATGAACTACAGAGTGAACTGGCACTTTACCTGTGTGGCCTGTTCAATCACAGCCTCACCTCAGGTTTTGTCCCTACCGAATGGTGCACTGCTACAGTCATCCCTCTCCACAAAGGAGGAGCGACTACAGATCCTGGGAACTATTGCCCCATTAATCTGACAAGTCTGATATGCAAAGCTATGGAATGTATCATCATGGACCTAATAAACAAGGATATAGGGAATCTCCAAGCTCTGGAACCCACACAGTTTGGTTTTGTGAACGGTAGATCATGCCTACTCAAATTGGTCAACTTCTTTGAGTCAGACACCAGAGCTGTTGAGGAATGCAAGGTGGTTCATACAGCCTACCTTGATCGGGCCAAGGCCTTTGATACCATTCCCAACTCAGGAATCATAGAAAAACTCACTAAACTAGGCATCAACCCCTATATATCACTAGGTGGGTTTTAAACTGGCTCACAGGTAGAACCCACAGTGTGAAAGTAGTTGACTCCATGTCAGACTGCCAACCAGTCACTAGTGGAGTCCCACAGGGTTCAGTCCTGGGTCCTCTCCTGTTTGGTATCTACTTCTCTGAAGTCCAGGCCAACACAAAGGGACTTTGGCTGACAAAGTTTGCAGACAATTGCAAGTTGGAAGCTATTACTAACTCCCCAAATGATGTTGGCATCCTACAGAAAGGAAAAACAAAAAAGGCAAAGGACAAAGGCCACTCCAACAAGTTCCAATAAAATAAAAAGAAGTTTAATAAGGTTAGCGCTTTCATACAGGTCAGTGCCTGTACTTCTTCAGACAAAGAGACATCATTTAATGAATCACTTATATGCCTTCCCCCTCCAAGTAAACCACACCTACCAAAATTCACGAGTAATTAAAATTAGTAATTAAAAGTTAAAGGTACATTAACACACAAAATAATCCATTAGAAGGAATCAGTTAAAAACTCAATGAGGGAACTGGTAGTAGTAAAAAGATGAACAGCCAAAAGTCTTGTAACACCCCTAAGACTTGAATATATGTTACAAAAATTTAAAGATAAAAATAAAATGATACAAAAAAAAAATATATATATATATATATGTGTGTGTGTGTGTATGTGTATAAAATACGTATCAACTCATATGGACAACAAATGCATATAATGTTAAATACATTTCATATTAATGAATGCATGAATGCATGTGTATACAAAAGTAAATCTGAAAGGGCCTGCAATAATAAATGTTCTATAAAATATATGTAAATAAATATAAAAACAGTATGTAATGTATATAAAATAAGAAGATAATGACTTCAATTTGTATAATTCCTTATCTAATTAAACTCCTTAGTTTCAAGATGCAAGCTATTGAACACACATCTGTGACTACCATGCCCTGACCCAGCAATCAAGGAGCCTCAATCCTCACCAATAACACCAGAGAGAGTGTTTCATATTTAAGAGGAAAGGATAACAGATACACACAGTAAAGTACAATTTCCCTTAAGAGAACACAGAGATCACAGTCAGTCTGGGGCTGGCCGCTCCCTTGCTCCAAAGGTCCCCAATAAGACTCCACACTGGCACACCTATTGGGTCCAGATCTCAGCCTACCTGGCAAGGTAAAACCTCCAGTACCCTCTCTGTCCAACCAGTGCTTTGTGTCCCTGCCCAAGTAGCTGACACACACACACACACACACACATGCACACACACACACACACACACACACACACACACAAACACACACACACACACACACACACACACACACACACACACACACACACACACACACACTTTGAGATAAGTATTTATACAATTTCACAGACACTCCTGGGAAAGGCTGACACAGATTCTCCAGCTGTGCCCCTATACCCAGACTAAATGGTAGTAATTACTGCCACCACTGGCTAATAATTATCAGCTACCCAAAGGCCCTTAAAAGAGTGTCCAATTATTACTGTGCAATATTAATATCCAATAGTAGTGTAACTTAAGCAATCAAGGCTTATTGGAAGGGCTTAGTCCAGGATCACTTATAAGCATGCAATGTACTCTAGAGCTTAAATTATCTCTACATAAACCAACCACAGTTGAAAAGGGTTTAAAAATATTTAATAATAAATACTAAAAACACAAGACATTACTACTACACCACAGTGCTATTCAAGAGTTCAGAGATCACACAGAAACTTAAAATAATTCAGTAGTACAGTTCTGATATAACAGAAAAACGCTTAGTCTAATCTTTATCTAATTCCTAGCTATTGCTACAAGAAAACATACTTCTAAAATAACTTACTTAAGACATAGGCAGGCAGAGTGCTGTTAAGTTGGATATCAAGGCAAAAATGCTTATTATACAATTCCTCCTCTAAAACGTGCACGCTGATTGGCCAGCCCAACCAGCATGTCCGTTGTAAATCCCTCAATATACTAACGGAAAAAGGTCCGGTCACCCGGACTTTTTCCGTTAGTATAAAACACTGTCTCGCTATGTTAAAAGAGTTTAACATAGCGATACAGGTTTAAAAAAAGCAATGCAGATCTCCGTGGCTTTTTTTAAAGCTGTCTCGCTATGTTAAACTCCTTTAACATAGCGACACAGTGTGTAAAAAGCAACGGAGATCTTGTGATCTCCGTTGCTTTAAACCTGTCTCGCTATATTAAATGGGTTTAACATAGCGAGACAGCTTTAAAATAAGCAACTGAGATCTCCGTTGCTTATTTTAAAGCTGTTCCGCTTTGTTAAACCCATTTATAGCGACAGTAAAAGCAACAGAGATCTTGCGTTCTCCGTTGCTTTTGCCCACAACTCTGATGTACTGCGTAGGCATGCAGTACATCAGAACTGTGAATACCAGACAGCTGCGGAAGGGCAGCAAAGAGGCATTATACAATGCCATTATTTAAGAAAAGTAATTATTTATTTTCTTAAATAATGTCATTGTATAATAGCAATAACCCACTTCTGGGTGTGGGTAATGCGGGATTTAACCACGGTTGTCTTTGTTTGGTAACCACGCCAACCGTGGTTAAATGCCGCATTACCCACACCCAGGCGTGGGTTATTGCTATAATAATCTCTGGTTCTCACTGTTTAAATTGAAACTGCAGTTCTGATAAACATTACTTCATCTTTTACACCTTCCTGGTGTTCCCAGGCTGACACATCAACTACATTTACATTCTTAACATATCCCTTTTATTATCTTGCAGCTGGTCAGGAACAGAGCAATAAAATACATTTGCATGTTTAAGTCTAGCAATTTAACTCTTGGTTAAAAAAATAGAAAGAATTTCTTCATCTAGACTTTTCGGCACCACTGTCTACTTAAAAGGGACACCACAGGCTTTACTTTGGTCAGTAGAGTGCACTGTTGTCACATTTATTTCCAGTTCCACATGTAACAGTATTTATTTACATTTAACACAACAAGCCTGTATTTCACAATTATATTTACAAATGCCAGAATTATGTATCAAATTCTATTTGACTAGGCTGGCAGCCTTCACCCTTCTCTACCAGTCTTCACATTTCCTCACCCCTGGAGAACTCAAGCTAGTTTTTCAAGTGACCCTTGAGAATCACTGCTTGAGAGGGTTAGGTCTATCTGAGTGTACCTCACCCCATTCCGTTTTGAGAGCCCATCTGCATTAGCATTGCTAATCACACTGCGGTGCTGCACTGACATATATGCTTGGAACCCCAGGCTCCATCTTAGCAACTTGACATTTTGCTGACTGGCTCTGTTTAACCATGTTAGAGGGTTGTGATCTGTCATTACAGTGAATTTTCTTCCATACAGATAAGACTGAAGTTTCTGCAGTGCCCACACTATGGCTAGACATTCCTTTTCTACCCCTGCATAGCATTCCTCCCTGGGTAGGAGCCTACAACTGAGATGAACCACTGGGTGCTCTTCCCCCTCTGAAGAAATCTGGCGAAGTACAGCCCCCACCCCGTGATTCAAAGCATCCACCTGCACAACAAATTATTTGCTGTAATCTGAACTGGCTAACACAGGGTGTCCTCCCAAACTTATTTAAGCTTCTGGAATGCCTGCTCACATGCTGGGATCCACACTACCTTATCTGGCCTGTTCTTCCTTGTCAGGTCTGTGAGGGGAGAAGCTATGGTACTATAACTAGGGACAAACTTTCTGTAGTACCCTGCTGTCCCTAATAATGCCCTCACCTGCTTTTTAGTAACAGGTGCAGGCCATGCCTGAATGGCTTCCACTTTGGCAGGTTCTGGCCTTATCTTACCACTCCCCACTCTATGTCCTAGGTAGGAGACCTTTGCCATACCCACCTGACATTTGCTCAGCTTAATGGTCAACCCTGCCCTCTGTAATCTGCCCAGCACCTCCCAGACATGCTGAACGTGCTCTGGCCAGGAATGGCTGTAGATGGCAATATCATCTAGGTAAGCAAGGGCAAACCCTCCTGCTCCTACTAGGATATCATCTACCAACCTCTGGAAAGTCGCTGGGGCATTCTTCACCCTAAAAGACATCTTTGTGAACTCATACAAGCCAAACAGAGTCACAAAGGCTGACTTCTCTCTAACACTGGGAGTCAAGGGCACCTGCCACTAACTCTTGGTAAGATCAATGGTTGTAAGATACTTAGACCCACCCAGCTGCTCTAGGTCTTCATCTGTCCTAGGCATGGGGTAAGCAGCCAACTCTGTGTGACTATTTAATTTCCTGTAGTCCACACAGAACCTAGTGCTGCCATCCTTCTTTGGCACCAGCACCACTGGGGAGGCCCAGGGACTGTTGTACTCTTGAATCACCCCTAGTTCCAACATCTCCTGTTCCTCTTCTATCAGAGTCTGTCTGACTCTCTCAGGCACCCTATAAGGGGCCTGCCTAATAGGCCTTTGGGGTCCTGTATCCACCTGGTGCTGCACCAGGTGGGTGCACCCTGGTTTCCCAGTGAACATTTCCCCAAATTCCTGCAACACTGCTCGGATTTATCAAACCTGGGTAGGAGATAGCTGCTGGGACATTGCTACCCCTTCCACGGAGGTGTCTGCCCGAGCCTCACTGAGGAGATCAGTCACCAGATCTCCCTCAAACACCTCCTGCAATCCACTGCAAATGCTCAGCGCAAGGGCCTCCCTATCGTGATAAGGTTTCATCATGTTAACATGGAACAATTTGTGCCCCTGCCATCTGCCTAGCACTTCCACCATGTAGTTAACATTGCTTACCTTTCTTACCACCTTGTAGGGACCCTCCCAAGCTGCTTGCAGCTTGTTGTGTCTGACAGGAATGAGAACCATTATCTGCTGCCCCACAGCATACTCTCTAGCTCGAGCATTCCTGTCATACTACACCTTTTTCAGTTGTTGGGCTTCTGCCAGGTTCACCTGGGCCAAGCCCATGAGTTCCCTGAACCTTGTCCTGAAGTTTAGGATGTATGCCACAACAGACCCTTTGTGAGACTCACACTAAACTTTCCACTCATCTCGAATTAAACCTAAAGGTCCCCTCACCCTATGCCCGTACAGCAACTCAAAGGGTGAAAAATTGGTGGATTCCTGGGGAACCTCTCTGTAAGCAAATAACAGATGGGGCAAATATTTGTCCCACTCCCTCTTAAACTGATCTGTAAATGCCCGTTGCATGGACTTCATTGTAGAGTTTAACCTCTTAACAAGACCATTAGTCTGTGGATGGTAGGGGGTGGTCTTCATATGCTTCACCCCACAGGGCTTCCACAGACAAGCCAGCAGGTCTGACATGAAATTGGCACCTCTGTCAGACAGTATTTCTTTTGGGAAACCCACCCTGCTGAAAATCTCTAACAAAGCATTTGCCACCTTCTCTGCCTCAATGGAGGACAACGCCACTGCCTCAGGGTATTGTGTAGCATAATCTACTACCAGTAGGATATACTTTTTTTCCTGTGGAAATTGGAGTACTCAGAGAACCCACAATATCCATAGCTACCTTCTGAAATGGCTCCTCAATCACAGGCAAAAGCATCAAAGGAGCTCTCACCTTGTCTCCTGCCTTGCCTACCTTTTGGCACTGTTCACAGGTCCTGCAGTACCCTGTTACATCTCTGGAAATTCCAGGCCAATAGAAGTTTTGCATTCTACGTCTCTTTGTATGTTTTATGCCCATATGACCTGCAAAGGGAATATCATGGGCTATGGCTAGAAGCACCAGACAGTAGGCTCTAGGCACTACCAACTGCTGTACTCTCTCACTTTCTAGCCCTCACTCAGGGTTCCACTCTCTGTATAGTAACCCTTTGTCCCAGTATACAGATTCCCCCTTCCCTTGAGAATCATGTGCCACCCTAGCTACCTGCCTCAGGCCTTGCAATGTAGGGTCTAATAGCTGAGCCTGTCTCAACTCTCTCCTTGTAACCCTTTCCAGCTTCCCTTCCACAGGAAGTCTGGCATCCTCTGACAGTGGTGCCTCACTGTCAGCCTGGGTACTACTACTCACCTCTGCCTTTGCAGTTACTCTGTCCAATGGAACATCAGTACCCACAAGCAGCTGTCGCTCACCTTCAGTCTCACTGCTACAGCATAGCTCACTCCCTGAAGTAACCACCTCACCAGTCCTGGCTGCAAGTATGCAGTCAATCTGGGTCTCACCCAGGCTATGAAACCCACATGCTTGTCTCCTAGCCTGACCGTGTGTAACTGCATAAGTACATGGTACTGCCTCATCCAAATACTTCCCTCTCAGGGCATCTGCAGGATGGTAGTTTAGTACCCCTGTTGTCTCAAGACAACCTACTATTGGCATTTTGTCTTTCCCACTTACCGGCTCCCTCACCTTTGCTTCCCCACCTTGCCTCTGTGGACACCTGTATGCCACATGGCCCCGCTGGTTGCATTCAAAAGATTCAACCCTAGCTCCTGGACATGTACCTGGACTAGTGGCTTCCCCTGCTACTGGCAGATTCTGTTTGGGCAGTCTGTGCTACCCACCATGGGTTCCTTTAGACCCATGAGCAGTACTGGGGGTCCCCTTCCTGTGCAGGGTTACCCTGCTTGCCAGGTATAGGTCTCCCTTCTTCCCCAACTCATCTGAAGTAGCACATTGTCTATCAGCTAACCAGATCTTCATGTCCTCAGGCAAAATGCTAAGGGCTTTTTCCCTCACCAAAAGGTCTGACAGCCCTTCAAAAGTTGTGACCTGATATCCATTCACCCAGCTATGAGAATAAGTGTTCATTTCAGCAACATATTCACACACACTTTCATCTGCCTTGCATCTATGCTCACAAAACGTTTTTCTATACATTTCAGGTGTTAGCTTAAAACATTCTAAAATACATTTTTTACAGCAGTATAAGCAAAACAGACAGCGTCAGGCATTTTTTACTGAAAAGTTACAGCTTTTCCATGGAGTAAGGGGGTCAGGAACTATACCCAGAGCCTTTGGTCAACACTATACTGTTTGCATACCCTCTCAAACATATGAATGAAGCTATCAAAATTATCCCCCTCTTTAAATTGCGGAAGAAATTTATTGACCTGTTGTGCTTCTGGGGTCCAGTTACTCCCTTCCCCATTACCTCCATGATTCTGGCGAAGAGTCAGCATTTCCCTCTCATCCCTTCTCTGACACTCCTTTTCTTTGGCTTCTATCTCCAAATGCCTGGCCTCCAACTCAAGTCTCTTTAGCTCCAGCTGGATTTTTAAGTCCACTGCAGAAAGGTTGAGCTGTCCATTCTCCGAGGATATTGTATCTCCCCTGCCAGTCTGATTGTCCTCCTGGATGCTGTTTTCTGATGCAGCTGTAACCAAAGCTGCGATCAGGTCTGCCTTAGTCAGGTTTCCATGCACCAGTCTCCTAGCCTGGCATATCTCCACCAGCTGGCTCCTTGTCAGCTTTCCATACTCCTCTGCTGACATGCTGCCTGCTCACCCTGACTACCTAAGCTAACAAAAGAAATAAAACAATTGTGATCTGAACTCTGAGTATTCACTGCATGGCTGACTTAGAGTACAAAGCACCTTCAGAGATCACTGTACATAAGCTACAGGATTCACTCTACTCACACCACTACAAGTCAATTAGTATTTGCCAACTACTTAATATGTGATGTGGATATCTCAACCACTGCAAACCACATGTGACACATGTGCACTGGCCCAGCAATCAAGGAGCCTCAATCCTCACCACTAACACCAGAGAGGGCATCTCATATATGAGAGGAAAGGATAACAGATATGCACAGTAAAGTGCAATTTCTCTTAAGAGTACACAGAGATCACAGTCAGTCCAGGGCTGGTCGCTCCCTTGCTCCCCAGGTCCCCAATAAGACTCCCCACTGGCACAGCTATAGGGTCCAGATCTCAGCCTAGTTGGCAAGCTAAAACCTACAGTACCCTCTCTGTCCAACCAGTGCTTCGTGTCCCTGCCCAAGTAGCTGACACACACACACACTTTGAGATAAATATTTATACAACTTTACAGACACTCCTGGAAAAGGCTGACGCAGATTCTCCAGCTGTGCCCCTATACCCAGACTATACAGTAGTAATTACTGCCACCACCAGCTAATAATTATTAGTTACTCAAAGGCCCTTAAAAGGGTGTCCAATTATTACTGTGCAATATTAATATTCAATAGTAGTGTAACTTAAGCAATCAAGGCTTATTGGAAGGGCTTAGTCCAGGATCACTTATAAGCATGCAATGTACTCTAGAGCTTAAATTATCTCTTCATAAATCAGCCACAGTTGAAAAGGGTTTAAAAATATTTAATGATAAATACCAAAAACACAAGACAATACTACTACACCACAGTGCTATTCAAGAGTTCAGAGAGTACACAGAAACTTAAAATAATTCAGTAGTACAGTTCTGACATAACAGAAAAACACAAACCCCCGGATTTACGAAGCCCATTATAGCATGCAGGATTAGTTTAAGAGCTATTTTCGGCAATATGGGCGACGTGCGATCCAGGAACGAGCTCCCGGGATGTGCACATGAGGTCTTAGGCTAATCCTGCACGGACCGAGCTCCTGTATGCAAATTACCCTCATATGCAGGTGAAATCCATGCAAATGAGGGTGATATGTGATCCAGGAAGTTGGCAGCCGTCCGTGCAGGACAAGTGCAGTGTGCAGAAATGTACAAAACGGAGCTATGACAGCTCCAAATAAAGGCTGCATATTATTGAGGAAGCATGCCAATGTCCAAGTAGAAGGCCATTGGCATTGCAAACTGTTAAAAAAAAATAAACAACTTTTAATTTTCTTTTCGACGATCTCGCCTGGTTAAGTATAGGGCAGCGACGCGTAAACGGGATCGGGGGAAAATAATAAAATAAACCTAAAATAAGCATTTTAACTAAAATTAGTATTCTGCCATGCAAGTCAGTGGCAGTCAGAAGACAACCTGGCCAGTGAGTAATGGTTGCTAAGGGGGGAGGCTCAGTGTGGGACATGTAACTATGCATTAGCAGGCAATCCTATGCAAATGAGGGAAGGGTTAGTGAATCCCAGATTTTCCCATGGTGTGAGGCAGGTCCCAAGAGTGTAAGAGTATAAATAGCTGGGTGCAAGACTAGGATATAGATGACATCATGGGGGGGTGTCAGGCATACTGTAAGTGGATTGGAGACCTGTGGCTCAGGATTGCTCCTAGCGTAGCACCGCTAAGCTAGAGGTGTGTCTAAACCTACCTAGCACTCTCTACAAAATGTAAGTGGGTGTGCGTGCCACACACTGGGTTGTACAGGAAGAAAAAGGAAGTTAAACCAGGAAAAAGCAGCTCTGTGCACATTTGAGAAGTCCATTTGCACGGCACACCAGCAGGCTTAAACAGGGAGGCAATGGGAAGGGAAAACAGCAGTAGGAAGGTAATCAAGGAGAACTAGCTTAGCTGACAGGTGAAATGTATCAGAATCAGCCAATTACACAGGCAGCAGACCAGCCCAGCCCAGCACACCACTATAAACTATGCAAACACCTTTCCCCCTTATTTTTCACAAAAGCTCTGCACCACCGGTGTATACAGATGGGGAAATTCTACAAAACGAAAGCAAGAGAAAAAATGTTAGGGGCTGCTTTTGCTGTCATAAACCAGCATGTGGAAGAGGCTGAGGGTGGTGAGGATGTGAATGCTGCTGAGCAACCCACAGTGAGGAAACAGAGAAGAATGTAGAGACCCAGGGTAACCTACCAAGGGCTACATGAGCTGGAGATAGCGGAGTGCTATAGGGTGGATAGGAACCTCCTACAACATATTGTTGAGCTGTGCCAGCCACGCCTGACACAAAAAACCAACAGAGGGGAACCCATCCCAGTGGATACCAAGGTATGTGTAGGCATAAGAATACTAGCTACAGGTACCTTCCAAAGGCCAACTGGGGATATGATGGGGATCTCACAGGGATCAGCATCCAGGGTACTCCACCAGTTCCTGGATGCCATGTCAGCACATGTTGGTGAGCATGTATATTTCTCCATCACCCGTGAGGCGTTGGCCAGCAATATGGGTCTCTTCCACCAAATAGTAGAATACCCTGAGGTAGTGGGTGCAATAAACTGCACGCATATATGCATTAAAGCACCCCCAGGTGAGCAGAGTAGGGTCTACATCAACCACAAGGGCTGCCCCTCCATCAACTGCCAGGTTGTGTGTGATGCCCAGGGCATAATAATGAATGTGTGTGCTGGTTTCTCTGGAAGCTACCACAATTCCTACAGCTGGTATCTGAAGCAGCTGTACCAGACATTTGCCAATGGGGACATCCCACATGGTCACCTAGTGGGGGATGCTGGATACGCACTGGAGCCATGGCTGATGACACCCATCAGAAATGCACGCACACCCCAACAAGAACTCCATAATGAGGCACATGCACAAACACGAATCATAATAGATTGTGTGTTTGGGATGCTCAAGTCACGGTTCCGGTGCCTGGACACATCTGGTGGAACCTTGCAGTACTCACCAACCACATGTTCCCAAATTGTCCTTGTATGTGCCATGCTATGCAATATGATCCTGTGGAAACAGCTGCAGCAGGAACAGCATGAGGCATGGCCACACAGCTGCACACCAGTGCCAAGGCCTGCACAGGTGCAGAGTGACTTGGAGGAGGAACAACCTGAGCCTGCCTCAGCAGGCAAAAGGAGGCATGCCCAGTATGCCTGGCCTTGGCAAAGAGGCAACACATAGCACATGCACTGACACAGTAGGGACCCAGGGAATGACACCTGTCGCACATACAGTAAAAGGGATGCCAAACATGACACTACCTGTGCTCAACCATGTATAGGGAGTGTACTATGTGCATCTGACATAGGCAGCCCTGCAGCACCACCCTCAATACTGGGACACCCACAAGGTAAGTGACTCACACATGCCAGTCGGGGGGGGCACATACCCAACAACAGTCACAGCCAACAGGATATGTGTAGACAAACACAAACAAATGCTGTACTATGGCCGCTGAATGATCCACATCGGTAACCCCTGCCCCAGCCCTACACAGACAGACTACAGCAGGCCAGCCAGTTGGATGTAAGTTGTGAAGGCTAGGAAGTCAGAAACTTATATGTAGGTAGTGAAAGCTACGATCTGTAGTACGCTGGTATGCCTCTAGCCAGCATGATAGGTAAGACTACAGACTGAAATGGTGTACCTGACATACCAGAACAGTCCTAGCAACTGTGTAAAAGTGTAAGGTGTGCCCCACCATCCTATGTACACTTATAGTAACAGTCAGGTGTGCCCCCCACCCCTGTGTAGAAATGTAGAAACAGTCAGGTGGCCCCCCGATATGCAGAAATGTAGCAACAGTCAATGCCAAATGACCAATGTATATACTGCAGACACAGCATGCTACCTGTCGGTGTACAACACAAAGGTCAGCACCGCAGTACAAACCACCTGGACTTGATCCACACATGCAATATAGATGGCCATACTGGTCATGCTCACACACTTAGAGGAATGAAGGCAATGTCAGTCAACAAAATACTGAAAGGCCATACTGGGCATGCGTACACACTTAAACACATGAAGGCCATGTCAGCAAACAACAGTGGACCAGACATATCTGGCAGTTGCAGTTTTTAGTGGAGACACATGTCAGTATGCACCACTCCTGCCTTACACACACAGTGGATAGGAATACAGACATATATGTAAGGACTTCACAGTATAATAAGCCAAAGGCAGACAGACAGAGATATGTTGGAGAGGGTGACCGTGACAAGGAGCCATCTGGGCCTGTCCCACCCAGCACACAGCCAAAGGGCCCCAAACACATGAGGTGCAGGTGTCACTCACTGCAGATACTAGCCACCAGTATCTGTCAGCATGACGGTGTGTTGCACGTGCTAGCTGTGCAACATGACTGTACAAGGAAGTTGTCATCTAGTAGCTGTATACACGTACCTGTGGCATATGACCCCATGTTTGCCCGCATGTGGCATGTCAACCCCTATATGAATGGGTTATGTACCATGCACACACCGCCCTCCCCATAGCAGTATCATGACAAGCCTGCTGAGGTCATCCAATGTGAAATACACGTTTGGGGGAGCTGTAGCTCAATAATCCCTATGGCACTTCCCATAACTGTGTACTGCTGTACTGACAAACTGGTTAGGTAGCAGTCCTAACCCCAGACTTGGCAACTGTGTGAGTGTGTGTATGTGTGTGCATCTCAGTCTCTGCTGTGTAGAGAGAAATGCTTTTTAGGCTACTCACACTCAGTACAGTTCATATACACAGCATTGGCAAGGCTGCTGATATCTCACACCTAGAAATACACCTCTGGGGAAGTTATATCCCTGTAATCTCCGTAGCGTGTCCTGTACCTGTGCACTGCTGTAGTGTGATAAAGTAGTTAGATAGGTGTTCTAACCCCAGACCTGGCAATGTGTGTGTGTGTTTGACTGTGTAGAGTGCAATGCTTTTTAGGCCACTCACACCCTGTACAATACATATACTTGACTTTGGCAAGGCTGCTGATGTCACTCACCTAGAAATACACCTCTAGGGAAGTCACAACCCAGTAATCTCCATAACATTTCCTGTAACTGCGCACTGCTGTAGTGTGAAAAAGTAGTTAGGTAGGTGTTCTAACCCCAGACCTGACAACTGTGTGTATGTGTCTGATTGCATAGAGAGCAATGCTTTTTAGGCCACTCACACCCCATACAATACATATACACGACTTTGGCAAGGCTGCTGATGTCACTCACCTAGAAATACACCTCTGGGGAAATCATAACCCAATAATCCAATCATCTCCATAGCACGTCCTGTAACTGTGCACTGCTGTAGTGTAATAAAGTAGTTAGGTAGATGTTCTAATTCCAGTCTTGGCAATTGTGTGTGTGTGTCTTTGTGTCTCTGTCTGTTCATGACTGAGTGATGGGCAATGCTTTTTAGGTCACACACACTCCTTAGAATTCATATACCCAATGTTGGCAAGGCTGCTGATGTCACTCACCTAGAAATACACGTCTGGGAAAGTCATAGCCCAGTAATGTCTGTAGTGCAGCCTGTAACTGTGTACTGCTGTATTGTGATTTAGAACTGTGGTAGGGTTCCATCACCACCCATGGCAGTTCTGGATGTTTTGCATGTGTTTCAATGTCTGTGTATGGAACAATGCATCATAGGCTACTCACGTGCAGTACAATTCAAATGCCCTATGTTGCCAATCCTGCTGATGTCATTCATTGTGAAATACTACTTTGGGGAGAAAACTCACCTGTAATCCCTGTGGTGTGACCTATAACTGCTCCATGCTATAGTGTAATATAGGCCTTGGCAGAGGTTCTATATCCACACATGACTGTTGTGGATGTTTTGTGTGTGTCTCACTGATTGTGTAGGGAGCAATGCATTTTAGGCTAGTCACTCGCAGTACAGGTGAAATGCCCTACTTTGGTAATCCTGCTGATGTCAGTCACTGTGAAATACACCTTTGGAGAAAAAGTACTCCAGTAATGTCCATGTCACGTACTATAACTATGTAGTGCTATAGTGTAATAAACTAGTTAGGTAGGTGTTCAACTCCCAGACATGACAGGTGTGTGTGTGACTTGTATCCTGTGTAGAAGTGAGTGCATGACACTTGTGGCCAATGTGGAGGGGGTTTTGCTCATTACTTTTATGGTGGCCCTACTATAATAAACAATGTCAACCATACAGGGATAACAGATATAAATTAGCTGGGAGGCTGGGGTGCAAAGCCATACCCATACACGTGACATCAAGGCCAGCCAATCCAAATTAGCAACCCCACTATTACCCAGAGCACACAATCAACCCATGTATCATATGCACACACATGCCTAGGCAACAGCCAATATGTGGTTAGTACACTGCATATTGGCCACTGATAGTCACTATGCAGTGATAGCAGTGGGCTACAGAGGGCATGTCACCCTGTCCATCTGTCCAATATGCACGTACATGCAGACAGTGCACCTCCACCATGTTCCCCAATGGACACCTGCACCACCTGTGGTGCCTCCACATGTGACTCACAACGAATATACCATGCCTGACAACATGCCCTGTATGGACAGATGACACTGACATCAGGGAATGTTGTTGGCATGTTATCAATGTAGGTGAAGGGTAAACCTGCTGTCCATTACCAGTTCTTGCCACAGGTGGGCAAGACTGGCACAACTGATGACAAGCTGTGTTAACAACATGGGCCAGACACCCCAGGTACAGTTCCACATGTCACTGTACATGCATGTGGGAGGTGTGCACATCCCAGACACAATCCATGTCATGGACTAAGGAACACATACATGACATGTGGTGTGCAGCATTGGCCACACACAATAGTCACCCAGCTGCCTGGATGGGGGATGCAATACCCACCTGTGTGGGCAAATGCAGTAACTACAGCCCTGAGCCACAATGCAGACCATTGTCATGTGCCCTGTTGCCATAGTATTCCCATTTCCTACCCTTGTACAGCCTGCTGGCACAGTTGACCACCCCACACCCGTGTAGACATGCACCCATGCATGTCAGAACTGGCACCCTGTATGTATGTGTGTGTATGTTGTATGGTGCGTATGTCCACATCCACACTCACTACAGCCCCCCAGGACATACTGAAGCATGTTGTCTGATGTCTGACATCTCCTCATACTCTTTGCCCATACGGCCTCCATATGACCCGTGTGGTGCATGTGATACCTGCACATTGATTTGTTGTGGCAATCCCACTACTGATGAGTTGCACTCCTGGCCCTGCCAAGTGTATCAATGTGTGTATATCCCTGTGTAAGTGTGCCTGTGTTGATGCTGGCACATGTTCATGCAGACAGGCATGTGTACGACACCTACCGTATATCTACCGTATCTCTGTTGCAGATGTCACTCACTCTGACATATATGTTCTGAGTGCTCCATATCAAGTAACCCATGTGGTGCATCCAATAAATGCATCGAACTGTGATAGCACTATATAGTTGTTGGGGGTTTAATACCCTGTGCTGGTAGGTGTGTTACACAAACATGCTTCAGTTTTACCCTCCCACCCCTTCCTGACATGTATCTGCATCTGTCTGCCTCCCCCACTCTCTCTCTGGTGGATTTGGAGACCCACACCTGCCTTGCTTAGGCAGCAGCATGTGTATGTTATGTGATGCTCATGATCAGCTGATGGCCTCTGCACAAATTGCAGCCCTCCCCTAGCTGATTGCATGTGGAATAGCTGTGGTAACAATCCCATAGCCAATTGCATGGAAACACACTCCAATACCTAGGAACATCATGGTGGTATTTGGCCTTTGCAATCACTGTGAGCTAGATTTGATGTTTGGCAAACAGCATCTCAGATGAATTGGGGTTTACATCTAACAACATACACTGTGGAAAGAGGGCAACCAACAGGAGGGGGATATGCCTGACCTGACTACAGACTGTAAGTGCTGCTATACTGCATTTGGAGTAATGTTGGTTTAACAGCGTTTGTCTGGATATGCCTGTTGTACATGTTGCAATACCTCCCATGTCAGTTCCATGTATATGAGTAATCCCCATCTGCAGGGTCATCTGCAGACTGGACAGTGTTGTGCCTATGGTTCCATTCACAGGCATCATTTTCAAATCTAGGTGCTTAGGATTTCCCTCTCTCTTTCCCCTTTTGCTGACCTGGTGTGACATAGTTTGAACTCTACATTTACATACAAAATGGAGTCTACAGGACTGCAATTGGTCACCATAATAAAATCAGTTTCTCTCAGCATTTAAGCAGATTGAACTCTACATTTTCCTACAAAATGGAGTCTACAGGACTGCAATTGGTCACCATAATAAAATCAATTTCTCTCAGCATTTAAGCAGATTGAACTCTACATTTACCAACAAAATGGAGTCTACAGGACTGCAATTGGTCACCATAACAAAATCAGTTTATCTCAGCATTTAAGCAGAGTAGGTTGCACACAAAAAGCATTTGTTAAGCTTTCACTTACAGTGCTGTGTAATTAAGCAGGTCACCATTTTGGTCAGCCATAGGGCTCTTTTTTCTACTTGAGTGTTTGCCTCCTTCCCCTGTAACTTAGGTAAACTGACTCTTACATTAAGAGCTATAATACTTACCATATAGCTTTAGGACACCTTAGGAAACTGTGTAAACTGCAATAGCCTGACATTTGAACAAGTAACCCTTGTATAAATACCCAAAATTGTACACTATTGGTCTGTCTTTCCTGCTAAACATAAGTGAAATTACAGTGCTGAGTACAAGTAACATTAAAATTAAAGTGCTGAGTGCAGATTTTAGGCCCTTACATTAAACTTGCCTCTGGTGTGGTGTCTTGAGTCAATCAGGGTATTCCCTGTAACCACTCCTACTGCCTTCTCTTTCCCCCCACTCCCCTCTTTCCTCAAACAGGTTAACCTGCTACAATTCAGTACAGGCATCATTTCCAAATCTAGGTGCTTAGGATTTCCCTCTCTCTTCCCCCCTTGGCTGACCTGGTGTGACTTAGTGTAAGTTTCTTCATTGTATGGATCTTTTACTGTTTTTTGTGTGACTGAATGACCTGCTGCTAAATTCTGATTCTGCACAGACTGCTCTATTTTTTTGCAGAGGCTCTATAAGTAGCAAGTGACTTTACTGAATTTCTATGGTAATATTTGTGTTTAAACTGAACCTGTACATAGAGAAAGTGTATAATCAGAGCTCCTACTTGCTGCATGTGTTTTTAATGTTTAAATTGCACACAAACATTGAAGAAGCGCTTTTATGACCTGAATAACTTGGGCTAGCTATACCTGAAGTGCTTTTACTGGAAATTTTCCAGTTGTACAATTGTGAACAATTGATTTATTTTTCTGGTATATCTTTAAAATCTGGCAAGTGTTTATTTACTGCATTGCTCTCTTGCTTAGGTTTCTTAGCTATAAATCTTAGTTCATTCTGAAGTGTGCTGCTTTACCCCCCCACCCTCAAACCTTTCTGAATGTATTATTATAAAATAACTGCCTGTTGTTGCCTTCATGCTTACCCTAGAATCTCTGCTTTTCTCTTTTCCTAGTTGAACTCTACATTTACCTACAAAACGGAGTCTACAGGACTGCAATTGGTCACCATAACAAAATCAGTTTCTCTCAGCATTTAAGCAGAGTAGGTTGCACACAAAAAGCATTTGTTAAGCTTTCACTTACAGTGCTGTGTAATTAAGCAGGTCACCATTTTGGTCATCCATAGGGCACCTTAGGAAACCATGTAAACTGCAATAGCCCCACTACGTTTGCCTTCGCTATGCTCAGGCTCTCTTCGCTCTCCTGCCTGCCCCCAACCCCCCCTCCAGTACTTCTAAAATTAAAGTACTATATCCCTCCCCCACTTTCTAGATCCTATCTGCTTTCATCCAGGATAATTCCTCCCACCCCCATTCTTCTACCTGCATTTTTATAGCACCTATTAGCTTTCATCTGGTATTCTCCCATCCACCTTCCAGTACCTTTACCTCACCACTCTATCTTCTGGTGTTGCATTACCAGGTAAAACAGTTCCTTAACTCACTAGCTGAATGATGATATACTCCTCTTTACTGCCCCTCTTGTTCACACCATACCTCCTTACCTTGTATGAAAACCAGTTTCTCACGGGATTTCAGGTCCCGAAAGGCCATACTATCACCCTAGCTGTAAATACTCCCACCTTCAACCATACTTACAGTAGCAGGTCCTATCCAACATCTTGTTCAGTCTATCAACATCTCAACCCCAGGCATATTAGCTCTAAATCCAAACACTACCACAAACTAATAAACAAATTCTTGAAGTTCATCACTAAGTATAGACTTAACCTAATACTTGGTGGAGATATTCACCCCAACCCTGGCCTACACACTTCAGATACACATACCCCTTCTTATAGGTTCATAGATTAGTACTAGGCGAACTGCCCTTGTGAGCCATTTTTTAATCCTAGCCAGTTATCCCTTGTGAGACTCAAACCCTGCACCTTGTGTTTGTAAGGCAAACACCTTAACCATTAGGCCACCCTCCCAATCTATGCTACAAACCTACAATTAATAGGCCAACTAACTCTCTCCTAGCCTGTCATCTCAATATTAGAAGCATTAATAACAAGGTACATGAATTGCATGCACTTCTGGATGTCCACTCCCCTGAGATTCTCTGTTTATCTGAAACCTGGTTAAAACCTAACACTACAGACGAAGAAGTGTTACCAGCTGGTTACAACATACACAGGCTGGATCGTGCTTCCAGGAAGGGGGGTGGGGTAGCTGTACTCTATAAATCTGAGTTGAATGTCACCATAGATGTAATACAACCACCTCAGATTAATAACTCAGAGATTCTTGCCACCAAATTGCAACTTAATAAAAATAAATGCATTAATATCATCTTTATGTACATTCCCCCAGGTAACAATATATCTACACTTGAAGATATCCTGCACTGGCTATCATGTCACTACCCCCAAGAAACCCTACAACTTAGAGACTTTAACATAGACTGGGGCACCTGTTCCTCAGAATCCCCAACCATCCATATTAACCTGCATGCATACCCCCAACTGTACACCTCTGGTACCCTCCTTGATGGCCTAAGTGATCACCTTCTCACATATGTAATTAAGCACAAAGCCATTCATTCCCAACAACTCTTACTCAGAAAGGTTAGAAACAATAAAAACTTTGACCCTGCCAAATTCCAACAAAAACTAAACTCATGTAATTGGTCTATTCTAAAACACCTCCCCTTAGAGGAAGCAGTAGCATACTTTAACAACAAATTCCTTGAAATCCTTGATTTGCATGCAGCTGTTCGTTCAAACAGAACAAAGGCAAAAACTGTGTCATGGCTTTCTAAAGTGTCTAAACTCAAAATTACCCTTAGAAACAAAGCATGGGCTTTATGGTGCTCTTCTAAAGACCCCCAAGATCACATTAAATACAGGCAATCCAGGAACAAAACTAAAAAATCCATTTTACAAGACAAAAAAACAATACTACTGTAATTTACAGACAGTAAATCAAAATAACCCTCAGAAGTTTTGGGCAGGTTTAAATAATCTACTACATCCTGGACAAACTTCAACCCCAATCCCTGCTGCTACTATTGATAAAACCCCTGAAGATGTTTCTGACAGTTTTAACCGATTCTTTACTGAGACAATTCAAGCCCTAGCTAGCCAACTATCTCCTAGCTCCCCTGGTCCTGAAAGTACCACCCCTATAAACCTACTCGCGTTCATCTTCCAACCAGTTGCCACTTCACTTATCCATTCCTTGATCAAAAAATTAAAACCCACTACACTTTCTGCTGATCAACTCCCTGCCGAGTACCTAAAAAAATCAGCTGATGCTATTGCTTACCCCATCTCAATACTAATCAATCGAACCATAGTAGAAGCTAAAATTCCCACCATCTGGAAAATATCCTATGTAATCCCACTTCACAAAGGAGGCAGCTCTACTGAATTCTCAATTATAGGCCAGTAGCTATACTCTCTCCACTTGCAAAGATTATGGAAAAATGTATTCATAGACAACTCATGCACCACCTAATCCAGAATCACCTTATGGCAGACACTCAGCATGGCTTCTGTCCTCATCACAGCACTACTTTAGCCCTCCTAGCCTTTACCAACACCATAAACCATAATCACAACAATAATTATATATCCTCAGCCCTCTTCTTGGATCTTTCCAAGGCATTCTATATGGTTGATCACCAACTTTTAATCCACACCCTGCAAACATTCTGTCTAGATACTACAGCCCTTCAATGGTTTCAATCCTACTTGAATGGTCGACAGCAGGCTGTCCTCTGGCAGAACAAACTCTCTAATCTTCTACCTAACACCCTTGGAGTACCACAAGGCTCTATACTAGGGCCCTTGCTGTTCTCCATCTTCATTAACAACCTTTATACTGTCATCCCAAAAGTCAGCTGTATCCAATATGCTGATGACTCTACTCTGATTTGCTCGGCCACATCTCCAATAGAGTTATGGTCAGCTACCCAGACCACCTTTAATACAATAGAAAACTGGCTTTCTGAATGTCGTCTGATCCTAAATCCCAAAAAACTAAAATGCTGTTATTTTCACCAACACGTAGGTCTATCGCTTTCACATTTACCATAAATTCAAATGATGGCACAATAATCTCCCCTGACCCCTCTACAAAACTATTAGGTGTCATCGTCATAGATAATAATCTAAAATTTGACCTACATGTTAACCCAACTATCAAAACCAGATGTTACATGCTGCCCCACTGAATGGTACCGTTTTGCCGTACATGTTTGTAGGGTCATACACACACATGTCCCATACCACAGACAGCCATCATGACAAACTGTGTAGCAGTCCAGTATATGTAGGGTCATTCTGTGAGTGGCACATATGAGGATGGTGTAGAACAGATAGTCCATATACTGTAATATTATGCTAGCTTACCATATGTGGCTGTGGCTGTGTTTACATTGGTTGTGGTTATGCACTGTCACACAGGTGTATCTTACCCAGGGGTGGCTCATGCTATAGGACTGCAGGACTGCAGCCCCCCACCTTGAAATGGAGAAGAAGAGGGAAATCAAACAAAACGATAAAATGAATGAGTCCCGGAACTCCATGCATGAGTGCTTGGAGTTCCTGATACTCTCTCAGAGCTCCAGACTGCTCTGCCAGGGAGTCCAGATAAGAGAATTGCATTTTTGCCCTGCATCCCAGAAGTCTGTGCGGTGATGACGTCTGTGGAATGAATGACACCGGACTGCATCGTCAGCAGTCTGGTGCTTCCAGCCCACTCTCATGGGATACCAGCATCATCAGCAGGCTGAGAAACCTACTAGAAGGGACGTTAGCATGTGTGTGCTGAGGAGGACACTACTGAAAGTGGATTTACAGGCACGAAGATGCTGAACTAATTTAGTGGATTTACGGGCTGAGGATGGGTACGGAAATTCTGAACCTAATTCAGGTGGTGTGTGTGTGTGTGTGTGTGTGTGTGTGTGTGTGTGTGTGTGTGTGTGTGTGTGTGTGTGTGTAAAATGCCCCAGTCGCTATATACTGGTGGCTAGAGAGAAAGAGAACACATGGTGGTGGGTAGAGAATACCTCAGGCTTAAACCCTGTATATTGGATGCAAGGTGGCAGGGGCCTGAATTCCCTACCCACCACCATTTGTAAAAAAATGTGCAGATCTTTGCCTCATATTTGTTCTGTTCCTCATAAAATCTGTGATTTCTGTATGTTTATTTTTCAATACAGAGTCAGTAGTGCAGTGGTGCACTGGTAGCATTATTGTCTGACAGCTATGGGTTCTCTGGTTTGATTCTTGGCTTAGGTGCCTTGTGTGTGGAGTCTGCATGTTCTCCCATCTTACAAAGACATGTGTCTGCAGTGTTTTTCCCCTGGGCCTCTGCTGAAAACTGGCTTTTGTTCCAAGTCAGACTTTCCTGGTTAACAAATATTAAATACATAAAAATAGCAGGCATTTGAATTTCAGACTTCATATTCTTCAGAAAGTACATGGTAACACAAAACCTTTTATTCTACCAATTTTCTAAGTTTATAACATGGGTATTTGAAATTAGTCCCTATTTTTGGGACTGTATTCCCCCATTATTGGCTTTGTCCAGGTTTTTTGTGCTAAGGTTGAGATCTATGGTGAGAACTGAATTTGCTGAATATGTTTGGGGGCTGTATTCCACCATTATTGGCTTTGTTCAGGTGTTTTGTGATAAGAAGTTGACAGCTATGGTGAGAACTGAATTCACTAAATGGTAGCCATTTAAGTTTGTCTTTCTCTCTTTCACAAAACAGCTGATTTGGCATAGTGTTATGTTGCTCTGACTGTTTTGCACAGGGTCCTGGGTTTTAGACTTGGTAGTGAACTATATGGTGGTAACACAGCATTTTATTCTAGCAACCTTCCAACGTTATACAAGCAATGTTTAAAATGTGTCCATGGTTTTTGGGCCTTTGCCCCCCCCCCCAAATAAATTTTGGTGTTTTCCAGATTTCTTGTGCTGCAAAGTTCAGAGATACAGCTGAGTGTTGAATATATTTTACAAGGAGTTGAGAGCTGCAGGAGAACAGAAGTTTAGTGCTGCTTATGCTGAGTTGGCTTGCATTGTTAATAGCACAACAGGTAGTGTACTTGCTTTTGATGAAGAAGGCTGTGGGTTCTACTCTCACAGTAGTTAAATGCATTGCTCATACTGTACTGCCTTGTAAAGGGGGTGGCTGCTGCAGTCCTTTTTGGTGAAGATACCTATTAACTATGAACTTATCAGTTTGCCATCCATTCCCTATTGCAATATTACTAGCTTATCATTTTTTAATGCAACATAGGTAATTTATTCTTCAAGGACAACAGGAACTTTATTTGTAGATTAAACAATGGCATATAAAGTTGTTTGCTAGCAGCAACCCCTTCATTAGTTACAGATTTCTTTAATGTGGAATTTAGATGACTTTTACTTCTTAAGAGGTTGTGCATATTTACTGATACTGGTGGACTGTAGAAGTTTGAGTAGACTTTTATGATGGAAATGTTCTGAATTGGGCAGTTTTGTCATTGTTGGTGCATGCATTTTGTTTCATTGTTTACTGGAAAAATGTTCAAAACAATAAATTTAAAATGCCCTCTAACAACTGTATTGTATTGTACAAGGAATATAATTTAATACAATCAGGAAGGTGCATCAAAGAGCACGCGCATGTTTCATGTTCAAGGGGCCTATGATTTGAAAACAGGCCAAAGTTAATCTTTATCTGCCACTGGCAAAATGCATTTTCCTTGAATGTGGTTTTCAATGCTGTCTCAATGAATGTGAGTTTCAAGGGCAGAGAAGTTTTAATGCTGTCTATTTTCATTGTGAGACTGCATTGCTTTGTTTAGCAGATAGTGTTTGTGCTGTAAAATGCAAAATAAAACTTTCAAATGAAATCCAAATCATTGCAGAAGTAAAGCTGTATGCACATTACAGTGTTTATGGTAAATGGGACAAAATAACCAAGGAATGGGATATTGGAATGGCTGCAGGGGGGAGGCTCCATTCAACCATGATTTTGTAAGGGGGGAAGGGCAGCAAACTCAAAGACAGCCCTAGCTGAACTATACCTCTCAACTGTCCAGATTTTTGCTTCTTAGTTTTGGTTTGTTCCTCATAAAATTTGGGGTTTTCTGGCAAATCATTTAGGAATGAAGTCACTAAATAATGACAGACATTGAGTTTCACACGTTATAACCTTCAGAAAAATGCATGCTAAAGCAAGACCTGTTATTCTATCAACTGTCTTGAGTTTATACAAGAGCAATTTTTAGTACTGTTTGTATGTTCCCCCAATATATTTGGCCTTGTCCAGATTTCCTGCATTAAGAGGTTGAGAGGTACATGCAAATAAATCGCTTTATAGAATTCCAAACCTCTTAACTGTCCCCAATTTTGGCTCAAAATGTTGCTCTCGCCCTAATAATCCCTCTGTAAAATAGCAATTTTGGAAGAAAATGTGAAGGGTTTACAATTATAAATAACTGTAATGATTAGCGTTATAGATTATTTTTATTCCAGAAATGCATGTAGATGCACTTATTTTGTCAGCTGCTCAAGTTAACAGTACTAATATTAAAAAGGTCTTCCTTCTTTGACAGGTTCCTAGCTGTATTGTGTGGCAACTTTATATGTTTGCATCACATTTTTGGTCCGTTTTTCATAAAATTGTGGTTTTCTGGCAAATTAGTGGCAAATCATTAAAGATTGAATTTAGAAAATAATGGCAGACATTTGAGTTTGATTTCATACTCTTCAGAAAATTCATACTAATGCAAGACATACTACTAGTCTATTATCTTTCTAAGTTTATAAGAGCAATATTTAAAAATTGTTCTTATTTTTGGGCCGGTGTCCCACTTCTATGTATGGCTTTGTCCAGATTTCTTGATCTGAGGTTGAGAGGTATGAGCCATCACCATCAGCCAGAGACATTTCAAATTGTGACATACTTGTTGCACCCCACTCCCCACTGTAGTGGCTTTGGATGTGTTCAAGCAAGCCAAGGAGCAGTTATCTAGTGTAAGTGTGCAGAGTATTCCCCCCATCCAAGGTAGACCACAAATACGACCATGGCTTTTCATCTGTCCTTGATTTTGCAGAATGTTCTGGTTTTCTGTCATATTTTTATACTGTTGATTTATGATTCTTATTATTCAGAAAATGCATGCTGTTGCAGTGCCCTGTTGCTCTGTGTTTAAGTAACAATGCTTTAATGACCATCAGTTAAGCTTGTTGGAGATTGTAAGATACAAGTAAGCTTTAAAAGCATACTATTAAAGAATTACCAACATTGAAAGCCTTTCTGTTGTTGCCATGCAGAGAATAGTTACATAACTAGATAACGTATAAGCCTTAGGTATTGAAATGCATATGACAATATTTGTAATAAAGGACAGGATTACCGTATTTTCAGAAGCTCATTACATTTGTTGGAGACTTGTAGTCATCTTTGCAGGCTTTACCAGTAAACTAAACAGAATGCCATCTATCATGTGTGGTCCATAACCTGTGCAGTAATCCTTTAAGCAATTTATCTTGAGCTTGTTTCTTGTTTACTGTTTATTTTTTACTTTGATCATGTCTTCCCCATGAAACAAGTACATAGTTGTTATCAGGCAGCAGGTCTTTTTTGGATAAGAAACATTTTTACAAGTGGGAGTATCACAGAGATTGCTACGTTCAGCATGTTACTTGGTAATTTTATAAAGCTGAATATAAATTATAATTAGAACTGCTTTTGACTGGCATTCCAGTAATGTATTTAAAAAGTAATTTATTTTTCATGCCTCACAACCTTTGTGTTTCCATCTAGATATTAAGTAAGTTGTCATGTAGCCAGTGCATTGAAATATTTTTTCTTCTACACTTCATTTTGTCTTGATTGGACTCTCGTACTGACAGGTTGGCACCCAGGGCAGTGTATTTAATTAAAGTTCCAGTTGTTGAGGTTTTCAGCATAGCTCAACTCCTTTTTAGTCGGCCACATCCCTTCCCATTGGCCCCTCCCATTCAACTGTCTCCTGCAGCCCCCCTTTAATTTGAAGTCACCAGCCGCCACTGATCTTACCCTGTGCTGTGACATGGCTGTCGAGCCTGCTATATATGCAGGTTCATGTGCATTACCCCATATGAGATGTAGGCCAGTGTTGAGTCAGTCTGACTATAGCCTGCACAGTGCATTGTTACATGCCTAGCAGCTTAGTGTACTTAACCAGTGGGATGTTATGTGCAAATATTCACCAGATGTACTGCTGCTGGGCCTCCCTTAAACATTATGTATGTCAGACAGAGCAGTGGGATGCTGTACAGATGTATGTCAATATCTTGTGGGTGGTATGTGTCCATGGCACCCCTGTACAAGCGGTCATTATGTGTCAGGCCAGACAGGAGTGTGTGAATCCAACACCTATGTTATGTGTTATACCCATCTACATGGCTG